>NW_027141736.1:0-38253 GCF_036365525.1 Heterodontus francisci
TCAAAGCTGCTGAAATAGCAGTTTGACATGACATTCCACAACTCCTCATGCTACTAGTGCACACATTGTTGACCCGGGATAGAGCACTGCACAGCATGGGACATGGTGCAGGCCATGCTGCAGGCCACGCCGGAAGTGGTTGGAAGCTCAGCTCACACCCTTTTATGGATCCAGGCTTCCAGTGTGGGCAACAGTGGTGCTGTAAGAGCTGGAAATCACCACCAGGGAGAGATAGAGCGGGAAGGAAATTCACTTTCAATGGGGACATGAAAATAGAATTGATGGCAAAAGATTTTCTGGAATATGGGCATGGACAGGGAATAGGACTACTTAGAGGGGTGAGGTCATGGAGAGATTCAAACATAAGAACGGGATTCTTAAAATTAAGGTGCTGCCAGACCGGGAGCCAAAGTAGATCAGTGAGCACAGGGGTGATGGATGATCGGGATTTGGTGTGAGTTAAGATACAGGCAGCAGAGTTCTGGATTGACTGTGGTTTATAGAGGTTTATAACTGGCAGGGTGACCAGGATAGAATTGGAATAGTCAAGTGTGAATTTAACAAAAGCACAGATGAGTTCCGAAGAAGGGTCACTGTCCCGAAACGTTAACTCTGCTTCTCTTTCCACAGATGCTGCCAGACCTGCTGAGTGAATCCAGCATTTCTTGTTTTTGTCACAGATGAGTGTTTGTTCAGCAAATAGACTGAGGCAGAGGTGGGACCAGGTCACATTACAGAGGTTGTAGTCGTCAGGGCTGGTGATGGAACGAACATGGAGATGAACTCAGCTCAGGTATAAATAGAACACAGCGGTTGTAAACAGTCTGGTTCAGCCTCAGACATTATGCAGGGAGGGGAATGTGTTTCACAAACAGGGGATGGAGTTTGTGACCAATGACACTGGCTTCCATCTTCCCAAAATATACATTACAGAACAGTATTTCAGTGGAACAGATTTTACAGATCTCCTCGCGGTAAATAGAGCCTTATCAGGGGCACAGACAGCAACCAAGCTGAGCGATGAAATTACAAGAACGGTAATTAGCAATGGCTTGAGGTAGAGATTCACCAGGAATAACAGCAGCAGCAAGGAGGGCAGAATAAATGGCAAGAACAGTAATGTAGGTAAATATGGCTTATAGAATTAATAGCTTTATCGAGTGACTTACCTGGGACACCAACAATAGCCAGGATGGGATAGTAAATATATTGAATTATCTCAAGTGCAAATAGTATCCGATAGTCTAATCGTAGCCGATTATAATATGTAGAAAGAAAGTAAAGATCCGAGGAGAAACTCCTGTCCATTGTTATAACATTCCAACCTGGTGTTCTCAGATTCTGATCCATTGTTGTAACATTCCAATTTATTGTTCTCAGATTTTGATCTATCTTCTCCCACTCTCTGGAGCCACTGATCCCTGTTAGTGCCGGGGTGGATGCTCCTGCTGACACTATGTGATAACACATTGAAAGGAGTCCCTTATTAATAGAAGAGAAACAACCTCAAGTGACACAACTAGGGTCCATGGAGACTGACATTAATTACAGACACTGAACAAACAGGTTCAGTTAACTCCTTTCAATCCAACACTTTTTTGCCACAATAAACTGCAACATTTACCCAGTCTGAACGGGATGTAGGAGGGTTGCTAAGGGAGGAAAATGTAGAAATAGCAGATGCACTGGCCAGAATCTTCCAATCCTCCTTGGAGATGGGAGTCGTGGCAGTGGACTGGAGGGTTGTAAATGTTGCGCCTGGATTTAAAAAAGTAGCGATGGAGTAAACTTTGTATTTACTGACCAGTCTTTTTAATATCACTGAGTGGGAAATTTCCAGAGTTCACATCCCAGGACAAAAGTATTCGCTGCTTGAGAATAAAAACAATCGACAGCAAATGGACTGCAGCAAGACAAGTCATGTATGTCTGGTAAACGTCAACAACAACTTATATTTATACAGTGCCTTCAATGTAATAAAACATGACAAGGTGCTTCACAGGAGCATTATAAAGCAAAGAATGACATGTGACACAGCTTGAGATATGAGGCCAGATGCCCAACAGCTTGGTCAAAGGGGAAGGTTTTATGTAGTGTCTTAATCAAGGAACGTGTGGCAGTGAGGCAATGACAGAGGTGTCGTGGTAATGTCACTGAACTAGTAATCCAGAGGTCCAGACTGCCATGATGGCGAGCATGTGTTTACATTTCCTTCAGTAATTTCATCACCCCTTGTGGATGTTTCAGATGCCTCAGGATTGTTATCAGCACAAACAATAGCAGATTTCCTTCCTGGTCACATACATATTTTAAACCACAGGACAATTAAACAATCCAAATCCCTTACATTTCTGACGTCTTACAAACTGCTGCTTGGAGAATTTCTAGTTTATTTGTATTTCAAAACAAAACATACTCTGACATCATTAATCTTTAATAAAACTCTAGAATTAAAATATCTATTCTAATAGTGTCTAATGTCAATTGTTGTAAAAACACATCTGGTTAACTAATGTCCTTTAGGGAAGGAAATCTGCCATCCTAACCTGGTCTGGCCTACATGTGACTCCAGACTCACAGCAATGTGTTTGATTCTGAAATGGCCTAGCAAGCTGCTCAGTAGTGCGAAACGGCTACAAAATCTAAGAAAAGCAATGAAACCGGACAGGCCACCCGGCATCGACCTAGGCACCAGAAACAACAAAGACAAACCCAGCCCTGTCGACCCTGTAAAGTCCTCCTTACAAACATCTGGGGGCTTGAGCCAAAGCTGGGAGAACTGTCCCACAGACAAGTCAAGCAGCAGAAAACATAGTCATACTCACCGAATCATAGCTTACAGACAGTGTCCCAGACAGTGCCATCACCATCCCGGGTATGTCATCTCCCAGCAGCAGGATAGACCCTTGTCTGCAGACCCCATGAAGCTTCATGGCATCAGGTCAAACATGGGCAAGGAAACCTCCTCCTGATTATCACCCATGGCCCTTCCCCAGCTTATGAGTCAGTACTCCTCCATGTTGAACACCAATTGGAAGAAGCACTGTGGGTAACAGGGACACAGAATGATCTCTGGGTGGGGGACTTCAATGTCAATCAGGAAGAATGGCTTGGTAGCACCATTAAAGACCGAGCTGGCAGAGTCCTAAAGGACATAGCTGCTAGACTGTGTCTGCGGCAGGTGGTGAGGGAACTAACAGCAGGGAAAAACCTATTTGACCTCGTCCTCACAAACGTAACGGTCACAGATGCATCTGTCCATGACAGTATTGGTAGGAGTGACCATCGCACAGTCGTTGTGGAGACAAAGTCCCGTCTTCACATTGAAGATACACTCCTTCGTGTTGTTTGGCACTATCACTGTGCCAAATGGGATAGATTTCAAACAGATCCTTGAACTCAAAGCTGGGCATCCCTGAGGCGTTGTGGATCATCAGCAACAGCAAAACTGTACTTAAACACTATCTGTAGCCTCATGACCCGACATATTCCCCACTCTACCATTACCATCAAGCCTGCAGATCAGCCCTGGTTCAATGAAGAGTGCAGGAGGGCATGTCAGGATCAGCACAATGCATACCTCAAAATGAGGTGTCAACCTGGTGAAGCTACAACCAAGGACTATCTGCATGCCAAAATACGTAAGCAGCATGCGATAGACAGAGCAAAGTGATCCTAAACCAACGGATCAGATCTAAGATCTGCAGTCCTGTCACATCCAGCCGGGAATGGTGGTGGACAATTAGGCAACCAATTGGAGGAGGTGGCTCCACAAATATCCCTATCCTCAGTGATGGGAGAGCCCAGCACATCAGTGTTAAAAATAAGGCTGAAGCATTTGCAACAATCATCAGCCAGAAGTCCCGAGTTGATGATCCATCTCAGCCTCCTCCTGCGGTCCCCAGCATCACAGATGCCAGTCTTCAGCCAATCCGATTCACTCCACGTGATATCAAGAAATGAGTGAAGGCACTGGATACTGCAAAGGCTATGGGCCCTGACAACATACTGAAGACATGTGCTCCAGAACTTGCCGCGCCGCTAGCCAAGCTGTTCCAATACAGCTACAAAACTGGCATCTCCCCGGCAATCTGAAAAATTGCCCAAGTGTGTCGGAGAGTCATAGAGTTACACAGCACATTAGCAGGCCCATCCGCCCATCGTGTCTGTGCTGGCCATCCAGCACCCAACTATTCGAATCCAATTTTTCTGGCCCGTAGCCTTGTGTACTATGGCGTTTCAAGTGCTCATCTAAATAGGTTTTAAATGTTGTGAGGCTTCCTGCCTCCACCACGTCTTCAGGCAGTGCGTTCCAGATTCCAACCACCCTCTGGATGAAAAGAAAATTCTTCAAAACCCCCCTAAACATCCTGGCTCTCAACTGAAATCTATGTCCCTTGGTTCATTACCCCTCCGCTAAGGGAAAAATGTTTCTTCCTATCGAACCTATCCTCACCTATGTCCATCATAATATTGTACACCTCAATCATGTCCTCTCTCAGTCTTCTGTGTTCCAAGGAAAACAACCGTAGCCTTTTCAGTCTTTTTTCATGGCTGAAATTCTCCAACCCAGGCAACATTCGGGTGAATCTCCTCTGCACCCTCTCCAGTGCAATCACATCCTTCCTATAGTGTGGTGACCAGAACTGTACACAGTACTCCAGCTGTGGCCAAATTAGCTTTTTATATATTATGATGATAACCTCCCTGCTCTTATATTCTATGCATTTGCTAATAAAGTCAAGTATCCCATATGCCTTCCTAACCACCTTATCTACCTGTGCTGCTGCCGTCAGTGACCTATGGACCTTCATCGTGTCGCCAGAGTACTAGCCTGGTCCTCTGGATTACTATGCCAGAGACATAACCACGAAGCCAGCACTTCCCCTGGTGTTAACTGTGCCATCAAGCAGCACTTGCTTAGCAATAACTTGCTCACTGGCGCTCCGTTTGGCTTTTGCCAAGGCCACTCAGCTCTTGTTCTCAATACAGCCTTGGTACAAATACGGACAAAAGAGCTGAACTCAAGATGAGAGGTGACAATGACTGCCCTTGACATATATAGAACATAGAACATAGAACATACAGCACAGAACAGGCCCTTCGGCCCACAATGTTGTGCCGATCCTTTGTCCTCTGTCAAGGACAATTTAATCTATACCCCATCATTCTCCTTTATCCATATACCTATCCAAAAGCCTTTTGAAAGTCCCTAAAGTTTCTGACTCAACAACTTCCCCGGGCAAGGCATTCCATGCCTCGACCACTCTCTGGGTAAAGAACCTTCCCCTGACATCCCCCTTATATCTCCCACCCTTCACCTTAAATTTATGACCCCTTGTAACGCTTTGCTCCACCCGGGGAAAAAGTTTCTGACTGTCTACCCTATCTATTCCCCTGATCATCTTATAAACCTCTATCATGTCACCCCTCATCCTTCTCCTTTCTAATGAGAAGAGGCCTAGAATGTTCAGCCTTTCCTCGTAAGACTTATTCTCCATTCCAGGCAACATCCTGGTAAATCTCCTCTGCACCCTCTCCAAGGCTTCCACATCCTTCCTAAAATGAGGCGACCAGAACTGCACACAGTACTCCAAATGAGGCCTTACCAAGGTCCTGTACAGCTGCATCATCACCTCACGGCTCTTAAATTCAATCCCTCTGCTAATGAACGCTAACACCCCATATGCCTTCTTCACAGCCCTATCCACTTGAGTTG
Source organism: Heterodontus francisci (assembly GCF_036365525.1). Taxonomy (NCBI): domain Eukaryota; kingdom Metazoa; phylum Chordata; class Chondrichthyes; order Heterodontiformes; family Heterodontidae; genus Heterodontus; species Heterodontus francisci. Next base: position 5,720 of record NW_027141736.1, read on the forward strand.
CAACTTTCAATGATCTATGCACATAGACCCCAAGGTCTCTCTGCTCCTCCACATGCCCAAGAACCCTACCGTTAACCCAGTATTTTGCATTCATGTTTGTCCTTCCAAAATGGACGACCTCACACTTTTCAGGGTTAAACTCCATCTGCCACTTTTCAGCCCAGCACTGCAACCTATCCAAGTCCCTTTGCAGACGACAATAGCCCTCCTCGGTATCCACAACTCCACCAACCTTTGTATCATCTGCAAATTTACTGACCCACCCTTCGACTTCCTCATCCAAGTCGTTAATAAAAATCACAAACAGGAGAGGACCCAGAACTGATCCCTGCGGCACGCCACTGGTAACTGGGCTCCAGGCTGAGTATTTACCATCTAAGACCACTCTCTGCCTTCTATCAGTTAGCCAATTCTTAATCCAACTGGCCACATTCCCCACTATCCCATGCCTCCTGACTTTCTCCATAAGTCTACCATGGGGGACCTTATCAAATGCCTTACTAAAATCCATGTACACCACATCCACTGGTTTACCCTCATCCACTTGCTTGGTCACCTGCTCAAAGAATTCAATCAGGCTTGTGAGGCAAGACCTACCCCTCACAAAACCGTGCTGACTGTCCCGAATCAAGCAGTGTCTTTCCAGATGCTCAGAAATCCTATCCCTCAGCACCTTTTCCATCAACTTGCCTACCACCGAAGTAAGACTAACTGGCCTGTAATTCCCAGGGTTGTTCCTATTCCCTTTCTTGAACAGGGGCACAACATTTGCCACCCTCCAATCACCTGGTACCACCCCCGTCAGCAGAGAAGATGAAAAGATCATTGCCAGCGGCTCTGCAATTTCATCCCTTGCTTCCCATAACATCCTTGGATATACCCCGTCAGGCCCGGGAGACTTGTCTATCTTCAAGTTATTCAAAAACCCCAACACATCTTCCCTCCTAACGAGCACTTCCTCGAGCTTACCAGTCTGCTTCCCACCGTCCTCTTCAGTAATACACCCCTTCTCATTCGTAAATACCGAAGAGAAGTACTCATTCAAAACCTCACTTATCTCTTCCGGCTCAACACACAGTCTCCCGCTATTGTCCCTGACCGGACCTACGGTCCCCTTAGTCATCCTCATATTTCTGACATACGCGTAAAAGGCCTTGGGGTTTTCTTTTATCCTACCCGCCAAGCATTTTTCATGCCCTCTCTTAGCTCTCCTAATCCCTTTCTTCAGATCCTTCCTGGCCATCTTGTATCCCTCCAGAGCTATGCCTGTGCCCTTTTTCCTCAACTTTATATACGCATCCTTCTTCTTCCTAACAAGACTCTCAACCTCTCTTGTCAACCACGGTTCCCTCACATGACCATCCCTTCCCTGTCTGACAGGGACATGCTTATCAATGGCCCCTACTATCTGCTCCTTGAAAAAGTTCCACATTTCGACCGTGCCCTTCCCTGCCAGCGTATGCTCCCAACTTATGCTCCTCAGTTCCTGCCTGACAGCATCATATCTACCCTTCCCCCAATTGTAAACCTTGCCCTGTTGCACATACCTATCCCTCTCCATTACCACAGTGAATGCTACAGAATTGTGATCACTATCTCCAAAGTGCTCGCCCACCAACAGCTCTATCACTTGCCCTGGTTCATTACCTAGTACCAAATCCAATATTGCCTCCCCTCTGGTCGGGCAGTCTACATACTGAGTCAGAAAAGCTTCCTGGACATACTGCACAAACACTACCCCATCCAAACTATTCGATCTAAAGAGTTGCCAATCAATATTTGGGAAGTTGAAATCCCCCATAATTACTACCCTGTGACTTCTGCTCCTTTCCAAAATCTGTTTCCCAATCTGCTCTTCCACCTCCCTGCTGCTATTGGGGGGCCTATAGAAAACTCCCATCAAGGTGACTGCTCCTTTCCTGTTCCTGACCTCAACCCACAGTGCCTCAGTCGGCAGATCCTCCTCGAAAATTCTTTCAGCAGTTGTTACACTATTTCTAACTAACAATGCCACCCCCCCACCTCTTTTACCACCATTCCTAATCTTATGAAAACATCTATAACCAGGTACCTCCAAAAACCATTCCTCCCCCTCACCTATCCACGTTTCAGTGATGGCCACAACATCGTAGTCCCAAGTGCCCATCCACGCCTTCAATTCACTCACCTTATTCCTGATGCTTCTTGCGTTGAAGTATACGCACTTTAACCCTTCTCCGTGCCCATCTGTCCTCTGCGACAGTGCTACCTTCCCCAATACCTCACTACACTCTTTGTCTTTCTGAGTGGACCCACTGGTCCCTGGATTACAAGTCCGGTTCCCATCCCCCTCCCAAACTAGTTTAAACCCTCCCGAACAGTACTAGCAAACCTCCCTCCCAGGATATTGGTGCCCCTCTGGTTCAGATGCAGCCCGTCCTGTTTGAACAGGTCCCATCTTCCCCAGAATGCAGTCCAATTATCCAAGAACTGGAAGCCCTCCCTCCTACACCATTCCTGCAGCCACGTGTTCAGCTGTGCTCTCTCCCTATTCCTAGCCTCACTATCACGTGGCGCCGGCAACAAACCAGAGATAACAACTCTGTCCGTCCGAGCTTTCAGCTTCCAGCCTAACTCCCTAAACTCACTTCTAACATCTGTGCCACCCTTCCTTCCTACGTCGTTGGTGCCAATGTGCACCACGACCTCTGGCTGCTCCCCCTCCCCTTTAAGGATCCTGAAGACGCGATCACAAACATCACGGACCCTGGCACCAGGGAGGCAACAAACCATCCGTGCGTCTCGCCTGCGCCCACAGAACCGCCTGTCCGTACTCCTCACCATCGAGTCCCCGATGACTAGTGCTCTCCCATTCTCCCTCCTTCCCTTCTGAGCCACAGTGCAGGACCCCGTGCCAGAGGCCCGGTCACTGCAGCCTGCCCCCGATAGGCCGTCCCCCCCAACAGTATCTAAAACTGTATACTTGTTGTTGAGGGGAACGACCACAGGAGATCCCTGCACTGACCTCTTCCCACCTCTAACTGTTACCCAGCTGCCTTTGATTTGTGGAGTAACGACCTCCGTGTAGCTTCTATCTATCAACCCCTCAGCTTCCCGAATGATCCTCAGTTCATCCAGCTCCAGCTCCAATTCCCTAACACGGTCTGATAGGAGCTGGAGACGGATGCACTTCCAGCAGGTGAAGTCGGCAGGGCCACCGGAGGTTTCCCTCACCTCGAACATTCTGCAGGAGGAGCAAGACACTACACTGGCTGCCATTTCTTTTATTCAATTACCCCTTAGTTAAGTACAACTATAGATATTAACAAAAACAGTAAATAGCTTACCTGTTCAGTCCTTTTTGGCTAGAGGAGGAGGGTAAAAAGGGTCTTATTATTAGGTTAGAGGAGGAGGATGGGCGGGAGACACTACATGTGTAGTGGCTCGGGTTTACTCAGCTCCGCACCTTTAAGGAAAATACCTACCCAGGAGTCCTCGCTGCCGACCAGCTTCCGGTTCCTCCGGCGCCAAAAGAAACTCAAAGACAAGGAAAACAGTAAGTAAAACAGTAAGTACTTACTTTTAAAACACAGCTCCTGATGCCTTCACTCACCCACCGAAGAGTCGCTACCTTCTCCTGCTGCTCCGCCGGGAAATGAGGCCGAGTCCACGGAGCTCCGCACCTTTAAGGAAAATACCTACCCAGGAGTCCTCGTCAAGGCAGATTTGACCGAGTATGGTATCAAGGAGCCCGAGCAAAACTGGATTCAATAGGAATCAGTGGGAAAACTCTCCGCTGGTTGGAGTCATACCTGACGCAAAGGAAGATGGCTGTGGTTGTTGGAGGTCAATCAGCTCAGCTCTAGGACATCACTGGAGGAGTTCCTCAGGGTTGTGTCCGAGACCCAACCATCTTCAGCTGCTTCATCAATGATCTTCCTTCAATCAAAAGGTCAGAAGTGGGGATGTTCACTGATGATTGCACAATGTTCAGCACCATTCGTGACCTCTCAGATACTGAAGCAAACCTTGTCGAGATGCAGTAATATTTGGACAATATCCAGCTTGGGCTGATAAGTGGCAAGTAACTTTTGTGCCACTCAAGTGCCAGGCAATGGCCATCTCAAACAAGAAAGAATCTAGTCATCTCCCCCTGATGTTCAATGACATTGTCATCACTGAATCCCCACAATCAACATCCTGGAGGGTTACCATTGATTAGAAACTGAACTAGAAACTGAACTGGGGTAACCATATAAATACCGTGGCTACAAGAGCAGGTCAGAGGCTAGTAATCCTGTGGCAAATAACTCACCTCCTGACTCTGCAAAGCCTGTTCACCATCTACAAGGCACAAGTCAGGAGTGTGATGGAATACTCTCCACTTGCCTGGATGGTGCAGCTCCAACAACAGTCAAGAAGCGCAGGACCATCCTGGAAAAAGCAGCAAACATGATTGGCACACCATCTACAACATTCATATGTCCACCACTGACGCACAGTGGCAGCAGTGTGTACCATCTACAAGATGCACTGCAGCAACTCACCAAAGCTCCTGAGACTACACCATCCAAACCCGCGACCTCTACCACCGAGAAGAACAAGAGCAGGGATGCATGGGAACACCACCACCTGCAAGTTCCTATCCAAGTCACACACCATCCTGACATGGAACTACATCGCCATTCCTTCACTGTTGTTTCGTCAGAATCCTGGCACTCCCTTCCTAACGGAATTGTGGGTGTACCTACCTCACATGGACTGCAGTGGTTCAAGAAGTGGGCTCAGCACCACCTTCTCAAGGGCAATTAGGGATGGTCAATAAATGCTGGCCTAGACAGCGACGCCCACATCCCAAGAATGAGCGAATAAAACAAATGCCCTGTGTTTAGATAAAACCCAACAGCTTCAGACACAATCAGTCAACAGTGGGCAGTAGTGGCCGCTGTCTGCAAACACAAAGCTGGATATCTCCGTCCTTGTTGGGACAAAACTGTAGGATTGTGTTTATTTTATGATAGGACTGTTAGAACTTAGTTGTCATATCCTTCAGTATCACGGTTAAAATAGTATTCTATATGTAACATAACCACAACAAATGATGTTAGCTAAACTTCTGGACAAGTCCTGACCTGTTGAGACCTGTTATTTAAAAGTCGTTAGACTGCAGATTATCCAAGAGGGACTGCTAGCTTTTTAACTGGTATAAAACAATCCCCATGTGGCCAGGAAGCTGTGAAATGAGATAAGTACATATCAATGCCATTAAGTGGCCACTGTGGTTGAATAGCCATGGCAGGATGGCACCGGGTCAGATATGACCTTTTGTAAAGGGATTCATAGAGTCAAGGCAGCTGGAATCTGGAGGCCCCTCCCCCGCTCCCCCCCCTCCCCACTGAATGACAATGGCAGGGTAGTTAGTTAATGACTGACCAATCAAATGAACAGAAACAGGCTTTTGCCTAATATGGAACAGAATCAAGCTGGGAAAGGTGTATCAATTAATAACTTGTAAGACCCCAAAAGTGCACATCATCATCAAGAAGGTGACAGAAGACCGACTTCAATGAAGAGACAAGGTTCCACAGTTAACCGGTGGTTAAGGACCAATGTTCCATTGTAAAGCCAACTGCTGACCACTGCCCTTTTCTCAGTATCACCATGTTCTGCTTATTGTGGAGAACTTCATTAAGTCTGTGAAACTTGTGGAAGCAGCCGTGTACCCACGTGTTTTAAAGCTAGTCTGAGCTGCAAGTTCCTTTTAGATCTGATCTCCCAACGCAGACTGTCATTGCAATTGACCTATGTCTGACAATTCAATTAAGCCAAACCCCAGATCTTACAAGTGGTGCTGAAACCCGGGACTTTGATTGCTATGCAAACCGAGAGTGTTAGAGCAAGTTTCACAAACATAGGAACATTCGTTTGACAAGTGAAAATTCATGCAGGGATAAACTCTTTTGAGGGACGGCAGATTATACTGACCCAGTGATGTCTCTTTAAATACACATTATGTCACAAAAAGACAATGGGAAGAAGGGTCGCTGGGAAACATATGAGGAAGAGTTAAGCACTAAGTGTAATATGGACAGTATACAGTCCCTGTTAGGAGACTGTGTATGGAAGCATGAACACGTTCCTTTTAAAATATAGTGAAGTTTATCCACGCACAGGTCTTGGCTGAACATCGGAAAGGTGAGAAGGCTTTAAATCTGCCTCCATGTGCAGCATCACTCCGTGCACAGTGCGATGAGGAAGTGATACAGTCACAGGTGAGAGAAATAGTCGCTCAAAGTGAACAGAAACAGCAGCAGCAGCAGACACAGCTACAGGAGTTACACAATAAGCTAGTGTACATTACTGTCACTATACAACAACAGACACTTAATGCAGTACAGGCTTGTGCAGTTCAGCAGCAGTGAGAGTTAGCAGAGAAACATATTGTTACTGTTACACAGGATAATGTCCAGTGACCCAGAAGTTAGAGGATTCCAGAGGTGCCCTTAGGGAGTTACAGGATTGATCCCACCAGAAGACAGGCCATGCACAGTACAGGTCTACCATTCAGTGACTGTAAACCCAGAGGGGAAAGCAGCACCCAGGCAGCTGTAGCAGCCATCACAAAAAGCAGAGTATCACACAGGTGATACTGAAACGGAGCAGGAGGCCTCGGAGGAGAACAATGATGGAGAGGGATTACCCTTACCAGACTATCCCGTTAAGATTACGCCATTACCGGTCTGTCCCATTAAGTTGATGCCTTTGCCAGTCTGTACCGTTAAGGTGACTCCCCTGTCATTTTGTCCCGTTAAGGTAGCGTCCTTGCCAGTCTGTCTCGTTAAGGTGTTGTCCTTGCCAGTCTGTCCCGTTAAAGTGGTGACAACACAGAATAGAACAGGTTGTTGCTGTCAATCTCACCAAGTCACTAGTGCAGTTGGGATATCAAAGGAAATGAAATGTTTCGGAGCCACAGTGAGGCTGAAACACTGTGTGAGGAAAACAAAAGGAAAAGATGGTGTGTGAGTTAGTTTCTGTTTGTGTATTTGAAGTTTTCAGTGTGATTTCTTTGTCTGTCTCATGCCAGTGTCTATTACGGTCAGTTAACCCTCTCTCGTCTGGTCCTGCATGTTGTCTTAAAGCAGTTGGCTGTTTAACATGTGTGTCCAGTTGGATTTTAAATTGGTGTGAGTGGGGAGGATAAAAGTTACTATAACATGGATGTTGGAGTGTTAAATAGCACTTGCTTTGTGCTGGGAAAGAAAGAGAGAGAGGGAGAGAGAGAGAGGTGCGGGGGGAAGAGAAATAGAAAGAGAGAGACCCATCCATGCGCGTGGTTGACTCAGACTGAAGTTTACTACAGGTTTAAACATTTTGTTTGGAGTTAGAATGCTTATTTGTGAGAATTCACCTCTGTTTTCAGTTTTAATTCCAGTTGTTTGAAAGACATCTGAAGAACAAACAGATCAAAACCACTGAAGTAATTTATTTCCTTTGTTTTCTTTCTTTTAACTTAAGTTTGAAATTGTTAAGGTAAGTATTGTGAATGGAGAATACAAAGTAAAGTATGGGAAGCTTCCAGCGGCACTTCCCGTTGAAGATTGATACAAATGCTTCAGCCTTATCTTTTACACTGATGTGCTGGGTTCCCCCATCATTGAGGATGGGGATATTTGTGGAGCCATCTCCTCCAGTTAGTTGTTCAACTGTCCACCATCATTCATGGCTGGATGTGGCAGGACTGCAGACCTTAGATATAATCCGTTGGTTATGGGATCGCTTAGCTCTGTCTATCACATGCTGCTTACACAGTTTGGCATGCAGGTAGTCCTGTGTTGTCGCTTCACCAGGTTGACACCTCATTCTGAGGTATGCCTGGTGCTGCTGTGGGCATACCCTCCTGCACTCTCCATTGAACAGTCTGTGAAAGCAGTAGTAATTGTAATTCATTACAGCACTGAAGCAGTCCATTCAACCCGTCAAGTCCATGCCAGCTCTCTGTAGAACAAGCCAGTCACAACCATCCCCTGTTCTGTTCCCATATTCCTGCAATTTTATTTCCCTCACGTGTCCATCCAATATCGTTTTGAAATTGATCACTGTCTCTGCTTCCACCATCCCTGTGGGCAGTGATTACCAGGTCATTACCACACGGTACATAATAAAGTTCATCCTCACATTTCCCCTGCATCTCTTACCCAAACCTTATCTCTAGTCCTTGTACCATCAGCTACATGGAACAGAATTTCTTTGTCTACCTTATCTATACCTGCTATAATCTTGTGTACCTCTAATATATCTCCCCTCAATCTCCTTTCCTCCATGCAAAATAACACCAGATTTTCCAGACTAACCTTGTAGGTAAAATCCCCCATCCCTGGAACCTTTCCAGTAAATATCCTCCACACCCACGCAAAGACTTTCACATCCTTCCGAACGCATAGTGACCAGAAATGGACGCAATAGTCTCACCAAAGCATTATAAAGTTTCAGCATAACATCCCTGCTTTTTTTCAGGGTGCTGATCACCAAGCCGAGCTGGTGCAGTGTGAATATGGGTCAACCAGGCCAGGATACTGATCGCCATGCCGAGCTGATACAGTGTGAATATGGGTCAACCAGCCCAGGACAGTGATCACCAAGCCGAGCTGGTGCAGTGTGAATCTGGGTCAACCATTCCACGATACTGATCACCATGCCGAGCTGGTACAGGGCGAATAGGGGTCGACCAGCCCAGGTCAGTCATCACCAAGCCGTGCTGGTGCAGTGTGAATCTGGGTCAACCAGCCCCGGGAACTTCTGCATGCCGAGCTGGTACAGTTTTAATATGCATCTTTCAGCCCAGGACACTGATCACCATGCCGGACTTATACAGTCCAAATTTGGGCCCTCACAGTCAGCCTGGACGTTCATTTGCCGTCTCCTTAAGGGGAAAGTTGGAAGTATTCCAACAGCCATGCTTTCACCACTCTTCTGTCTGCTCTGATTCATGAGACAAGTAATGGAATGTTTCATCATTATTACTATCAAATAGCATTTAATCTCCAATATTCTGCTCAGCGATGATCAGTTTGGGTTCCCCAAGAGCGACAAATCTCCTAATTTCATTACAGCCTTGGTTAAAACATGGACAAAAGAGCTGAACTCCAGAGGTGAAGTGGGAGTGACTGCCTTTGACATCAAGGCAGCATTTGACCGAGTATGGCATCAAGGAACCCCAGCAAAACTGAAGTCAACGGGAATCAGGGTGAAAGATTTCCGCTGACTGGATTCATACCTCACGCAAAGGAAGATGGTTGTGGTTGTTAGAGGTCTATTATATCAGTCCCGGGACATCACTGCAGGAGTTCCTCAGGGTAGTGTCCTAGGCTCAACCATCTTCAGCTGCTTCATCAATCACTGTCCCTCCATCATAAGGTCAGAAATGGGAGTATTCATCAATGATTAGTACCATTTGTGCCTGCTCAGGTACTGAAGTAGTTCATACCTAAATGCAGCAAGACCTGGACAATATCCAGCCTTGGGCTGATAATTGACATGTAGCATGTGCGCCACACAAGTCAGGAGTTTAATGAAAAATTCTCCACTTACCTGGATGGGTACAGCTCCAACAACACTCAGGAAGTTTTACACCATCTAGAACAAAGCAGCCCGATTGATCAGCACCTCATCCACCACCTTAAACATTCATTAACATTCAACATAAAAGAGAACCCAGAAATCTTCTAAAAGGAAATGCAATCATTTTCTACAGGCATGTAGATATCAATCAGATAGGACGAGGTGGGTGGTGACTATCCGGGACAAAGCATGTATATATGCTTAGAGGCACAGGGCAAGGTTAAAATAGCTAATGATTACTTCATATCGCTGTTGTAACAGGAATCTTACAAAATATCAGTGGAAGCAAAAGAGTAGAGGCAATGGATAGAGTAAATATTCAGAGGGAGGAGGTACTGGAAAGGCTGGCTATGCTTAGAGTAGATAATCCACCTGGTCTGGATGGCTAAAGGAAGTAGGTATGTCGGTAGCAGAAGGGCTTTCCGAAATCTTACATTCTTCTATAGATCGGCGAGGTGACAGAAGATTGGCGAGTGGTAAATGTGACACCCTTATACTGGAATGGGTGTAAGGACCGTCCGAGCACCTACAGGCCATGTTGTTCAATATCAGTGGCCAGGGGTTAGAAACAATAATCAGGGAAATAGTCAACAGGCAGTTCAAGAGTTTGAGGGAGAAAATGATGCATTCACCTCACTCGCCATAGATGGCCTTTGTCACCTAACGGATACATAAATGGACAGCAGACTATGAGATGCTGAATATGTCACGTGCTCCCATCTGGAAAGATCCGGATATATAGAAGTTCAATGAAACTGTGACCTTAACAGCCACTGACAGCTCCGTCCTCACCCTCGTGTGAGGTTCCAGGTCGTGTTCCAGGAGGTGACACAGCTCTCTAACCACTTTTTTCTTGAATCAGAATCACCTCACACACTGCTCCTGGGTTAGGTGCAGGTAGGAAAATTGCTCTCGGAAAACCTGGGATGGGTAGGTCAGTGCCCAAACTTCCTCCCTCTTTACAGAGCTTCCCCTCTCTGCAGAATCTGTTCCATTTGTTGGTCATGTTACAGACCCAGGGACACTTTAACTACTGTCCCCATACCTCATCCACAGTTGGGTCACCAAATCCTCTGTCCTCCCTGAATATTTGAAGCAGCTCACAATACAACCTCCAGAAAACCATCCACAGCACCTCCACTAATTTTACAAAAGCAGAAGTAAGTCAAAAGCCCCTCAACTGTAAGTTGGATGCCTGTTCTTTTTCAATAAGACTGCGTTTTCTGACAATGCAACCACGAGGTGCTGCAGTACTTGCACATGTACAAATGTAGACTCTTCAACTGGAAAGTCAGAGTCTGAGACGTTCAGGTAGCTGCCAGGATTAAAGATGGCGCTGCTCAATTTGTCACAGAAATACTTCTGGTTAGATCGTTCCTCAAAATAAACTTACATTAAGTTGGAAGGAAGTCCAGTAAAATGCTACTGTGCAGTTACATGATACTAACAGTAATCTTCAAGATCCAGTTAATATCCCAGTAATCCTATTCAGTACAAAAGGAATTTTATGATTACATTTCCATTGGAAATCGAACAGAGTATAAAATGTGCTGCCAGTTTTTTAATGTGATTCGATTAAATGACTGAGCAGGACTGATTTCACCCAAATGCAGCCTCTCGCTCCCGCCCCAAGATCCGCTCTCCTCACATCAGCAATTCGCTTTCTCCCTCTCCCCACAGCCCGCTTTCTCCCCTCAGCCTCTATCTCCAGACCTCACAGCTCTCCCTGACTCCCCTGACAGATTGTTCCCCTCTCCTCAGCACCCACTGTCGGGTCACTCGCTCCCCACTTCACCACCACCCCAGCCAGTAACACCAGACCTCACAGCTCTCCCTCACTCCCCTGACAGATTGTTCCCCTCTCCTCAGCACCCACTGTCGGGTCACTCGCTACCCACTTCACCACCACCCCAGCCAGTAACACCAGACCTCACAGCTCTCCCTCACTCCCCTGACAGATTGTTCCCCTCTCCTCAGCACCCACTGTCCGGTCACTCGCTCCCCACTTCACCACCACCCCAGCCACTAACACCAGACCTCACAGCTCTCCCTCACTCCCCTGACAGATTGTTCCCTCTCCTCAGCACCCACTGTCCGGTCACTCGCTCCCCACTTCACCACCACCCCAGCCACTAACACCAGACCTCACAGCTCTCCCTCACTCCCCTGACAGATTGTTCCCCTCTCCTCAGCACCCACTGTCGGGTCACTCGCTCCCCACTTCACCACCACCCCAGCCACTAACACCAGACCCCCCAGCTCTCCCTCACTCCCCTGACAGATTGTTCCCCTCTCCTCAGCACCCACTGTCGGGTCACTCGCTCCCCACTTCACCACCACCCCAGCCACTAACACCAGACCCCCCAGCTCTCCCTCACTCCCCTGACAGATTGTTCCCCTCTCCGCAGCACCCACAGTCGGGTCAATCGCTCCCCACTTCACCTCCCCCCACCCCGCAACCCAGCCACTAGCTCCAGAACTCACAGCACCCCACGACCCCCCCTGACAGATAGTTGCCATCCTCTCGCCACCCCCTCTATGGTGATTCGCTCCCCACTACACCACCCCGCCCAGCCGCTAGCACCAAGGAGCACAGCTTCGTGACATAGCTAATTAGCAGCAAGTGGCCGAGAGGAGGGAAGCAGCGCGGCTTGGAGCGAGTGACTGGAGGGGATGGGGGGAAGTGTGGAGCAAGTGACTGGAGAACAGGGTGGTAAGAAGCGGGGAACAATCGGCCAGAGGAGTGGAGGGGAGGGGAGCGGCGAGGTCCAAAGCGAGTGACTGGAGGGGGAGTGGGAGGAAGCGAGGAGCGAATAACTGGAGGGAGAATGGGGGTAGTGAAGCACCGTCGGCTAGTGGGTGTAGGGAGAGGAGCGGCGAGGTCCGGAGCGAGTGGTAGAGGTGAGGGGAGAGCTCCAGCCTCACAATCTCCCATTCAGCCGCAACCTCCAGCCGAGTGGGAGGAGGGGTGATACCCGATGAGGCTGTATTGCACGTGCCTGAAGATGGACCAGGCTTGGATAGTTGATGATGTTGGTGCAGCTCATCGTTATCAGAAATCACATTGTTTAAATAACACTAGAGATGAAACCTCGTGCTGCTGAATGTATTTTCAGCTGAGAGTGACTAACACAGGCGGTCAGTGGATATGCACAGACCAAGTTTCAAAGACGTGTGACAATGCTGCTGGAACACCCTGCTCAGCATGGAACCCCACTGGAAAGAGCCACAAGTGGCTGGCAGTGCATCCCACACCATTTTAAGGCTTTAGGATTCATAGCCTCAGCCCCAGTGGCTCTAACGACTCCGTAATTGCATCCACAGAGAGATACAGAAGGAGCAAACATCCACTTTTAAAAGTGAATTGGATGAATTCTCGAAGGGAAACAACATGCACGAATATGGGAAACGGACAGGAAAATTGGACTAACTGGAGAGGTATGGTCAGAGAGGGATCTGAACACAAGAATAAGGATATTGCAATTGTGGTGCTACTAAACCAAGAACCAATATAGGTCAGTGAGCACAGAGTTGGTGGATGATCAACGTTTGGTGTGAGTTAGGATATGGGCAGCAGAGTTTGCGATGGGCTGGAGGTTATAACTAAGTGTCTTGTCATGGGTAGCATTAGGATAGTCGGGTATGGAATGAACGAAGAGATAGATGGTGGTTTAAGGGGCATATAGGCAGAGAGTCATAGAGTCATAGAGCCGTACAACATAGAAACAGGCCCTTCGGCCCACCATGTCCATGCTGACCATAATGCCTTTCTATACTAATCCCACCTGCCTGCATTAATTCCATATCCCTCTATGCCTTGTTCATTCAAGTACCTGTCCAGATGTCTATTAAATGTTGCTACTGTTCCTGCCTCCACCACCTCCTCAGGCAGCTCATTCCAGATACCCACTATTCTTTGTGTGAATAATTTACCCCTTTGATCCCCTTTAATCCTCCTCCTTCTCACCTTAAATATATGCCCTCTAGTTTTAGTCACCCCTACCATGAGAAACAGTCTCTGGCTATCTACCCTATCTATGCATCTCATAATTTTATATACCTCTATCGTGTCCCCTCTCAGCCTCCTTCGTTCCAGGGAAAACAGACTAGGCCTATCTAATCTCTCTTTATAACTCAAGCCATCCAAGCAAGGCAACATCCTTGTGATCTTTTCTGCACCCTCTCTCGCGAAATCACATATTTCCTGTACAGCGGCGACCAGTACTGCACACAGTACTCCAAATGTGGCCTAACCAACGTTCTGTACAACTGTAACATGGGGTCCCAACTCTTGTACTCAGTACCTCGGCCAATGAAGGCAAGCATGCCATATGCCTTCTTAACCACTCTGTCTACCTGTGTTGCTAATTTCAGGGAACTATGTACTTTAACCCCAAAGTCTCTCTGCTCCACAACACAGCCCAGGGCCCTGCCATTCACTGTATATGTCCTGCCCTGGTTTAACTTCCCAAAATGCATCACTTCACACTTGTCTGTGTTAAATTCCATTTGCCAATTCTTTGCCCACTTTCCCAGTTGATCTATAGACCCTGTTGTAAACTTAGACAACCTTCTTCACTGTCCACTATACCACCAATTTTGGTGTCATCTGCAAACTTACTACTCATGCCCCCTACATTCACATCCAAGTCATTTATATATATGACAAACAACAGAAGACCCAGCACCGATCCTTGTGGCACACCACTGGACACCAGCCTCCAACCTGAAAAACAACCCTGCACTCCCACTCTCTGCCGCTTATCACCAAGCCATTTTTGTATCCTCAGATAGCGTAAGGCAGAGGAAAAGGATACAGTAGACAGGATTGGTGATGGACAGGATACAGTATTGGAACTCCGTTCTGGGTCAAGGAGATCAGCAAGGAAGTGAACTGTCTGTTTCAGCCTCATATATGTGCCAATTCTTTGGATAGAGAATAGAGTGTATGTTGGGGACTGAAAACAATGGCTTCAATCTCCGCCAATACTTTAATAACAAGGTGAGTAATGCATTGTATGTAATAGCTGGATAGTGAGACTTAACAGGGACGCCAACAGCAACAGAGATGTGACAGTAAATAAAAAGAGCAGTAATACCATTCGCAATGGTTTATAGAGATAACAGCCGGAGAAAGAGATAGACCAAGAACAACAACAGTAGCAAGGAGGGCAGAGTGAATGATAAGATCAGTTATGCAGTTAAACATGGTTTATAGAATGAATAATAACAAGAAATTCTGGAGCCACTCAGTAGGTCTGGATTGCATCTGTGGAAAGAGAAGCAGAGTTAACGTTTCAGGTCAGTGGCCCTTCTTCTTGAGTTCTGAAGAAGGGACAGTGACCTGAAACCTTAACTCTGCCTCTCTTTCCACAGATGCTGCCAGACCTGCTGAATGGTTCCTGCATTTCTTGTTTTTATTTCCGATTTCCAGCATCTGCAGTATTTTGCTTTTATAAGAGAATGAATACTTGGATACAGAGACTTACCAGGGAGACCAACGATAGCGAGGATGGGATAGTAAATGCATTGAATCATCTGAAGGGCACAATAGATCCGCCAATCTCACGTTATCCAATCATGATCTGCAGTCAGCTCGTCAAACCAAAAGGATAAACTCCTGTCCATTGTTAAAACTTTCCAATCTATTGCTCTCAGATTCTGATCTATCTTCTCTCTTTCCCTCTCTCTGGAGCTGCTGATCCCTGTTAGTGTCTGGGCTGATGCTCCCACTGACACCATGGGATAACACATTGAAATTAATCACTTATTAATAGAAGATGGAAACGCTCCAGTTATACTATTAGGGTCCATGGAGATTGACATTCATTGCAGTCTCTGAACAAACAGGTTCAGTTAACAGCTTTCAATCTAACACTGTTTGTACCACAATAAAGTGGAACATTTACCCAGTCTGGATGGGATGCATGAGGGTTGCTGAGGGAAGGAATGGTGGAAATAGCAGAGACCATGTCCAGAATCTCCAATCCTCCTTTGATATGGGAAAGATGATAGAGACTTGAGGGTTGTAAATGTTCCACCCTTTTTAAAAAAGGAGAGATGGAGAAAACCCTATATTTACAGACCAATCAATCTAACATTACAGGTGGTGAAATGTGCACAGTTCACAACCCAGGACAAAAGTACTGTTTGACAAAAACAAGGTCAATAAATGGCAAGCAGCATCGATATTGTCAGACAAGCCATGTCTGACAAACATCAACAACAACCTATATTTATGCAGTGCCTTTAATATAATAAAACATTGGATTGCAAGGTGCTTCACAGGAGCATTATGAAGCAAAGCATGACGCGAAAAGGAACAGGAGATATGAAGTAAGCTGACCAACAGCTTGGTTAAAGAGGAAGATTTTAAGTCGTGTCTTAAGGGAGGAAAGTGATGCAGGGAGGCAGAAACAGTGACACTGTCACTGAACTAGTAATACAGAGACCCAGGCTAATGCTCTGGCTTCAAATCCCAGCAAGGCAGCTGGTGGAAATTAAAATTCAATTAATTAATAATTTTAATCAATTAATAAAAATCTGGAAATGAAAGCTATTCTCAGTAATTGTGCTTGAATTTCTCATCAATTGTTGGAAAAAAAAACAACCTGAATCATTAATGTCCTTTAGGGAAGGAGATCTGCCAGCCGTACCTGATCCGGCCTACATATGACTCCAGATCCACAGCAATGTTGCTGACTCTTGAACTGCCCCGTGAAATGTCCTAGCAAGCCATTCATTTGTCAAGGACAATTAGGGATGGGAACAAATGCTGCTTTCCTCCCCCCACCCCCCCAGCGATGCCCACATTGAATGGAAGAATAAAAAAAGATGTGTAGGGAGGGCAGTCCAGAGCTTTGGGTCTAGGCAGCTGAAGACCTGACTGCCAGTGGTGCAATAATGAAATCAAGGATACACAATAGGCCAGAATTAAAGGAGTTCTGAGAGCTTGAAGCGTTGTGCGGCTGGTGGAGATTATTGAGACAAGGAGGGGTGAGGACATGAAAGGAGTTGGAAACACGGTTGAGAATTTTGAAATCAAGACATTGCTTGACTGGGAGCTGATGTCGGTCAGTGATTGGGGAATGGGGTTTGATGCAAGTCAACACAAGGGCAGCAGAGTTTGGATGACCTCACGTTTACAAAGAGTAGAATGTTTGAGACAAGCCAGGAATGAGTTGACATCTGGAATAGAAAGGTAGTCTCAGTCATGGTGCTATGAAACTATCATCGATTTTTGTGAAACACCACCTTGTTCACTACTGTCCCTACCTGGTCTGGTCTGCATGTGAGTCCAGACCCACAGCAATATGGTTGACTTTTAACTGCCCCTTAAAATCGCGGAGCAAGTCACTAAGCTGTCAAAGGCAATTAAGCATGGACAACAAATGCTGACCTTCCCATGGACACCCATATTCAATCAAAGAATTTTAAAAAAGAACAGTCAAGTATAAATGTAGCGAAGGCATGAATGAGGTTTCATCAGCAGATGAGCTGAGACAGGGATGAAATCAGGCGCTGTCACTGAGGTAGAAATAGGTGGTTGGAGTGATGGTACAGAAATGTGGCTGGAAGCTCATTTCGTGCTTAAACGTGACACTAAGGTGTCAAACAGACTGTCTGAATCTCAGACTGTTACCAGGGAGAGAGATGGAATCAATAGCAAGGGAACAGAGTTGGAGTGGGGAGTGAAAACAATAACTACAGTCTTCCCAATATTTAATTGGAGGAAGTTTCTGCTCATCCAGTACTGAAGTCGGACAAGCAGTCTGATAATTTAACAGCAGTGGAGGATTGGAGAGAGGGAGGTGGTGGTGAGGTAAACTTGATGGAGTTCTTTGATAAAACAATGGAGAGGGTTGATGAGGGTGTTGTGATTGAAGTTATATATATGGACATTCAAAAGGTGTTTGTTCAAGTGTCATTCAGCAGACAGGTCAGGCAAATGAATGCTATGGAACTAAAGGGACAATGACAGTGTGAATATAACATTGGCTAAGGAACAGTAAACAGAGAGAAGTGGTGAAATGTTGTGTTCAGACTCGATGGGAGTATACAGTGGTGTTCCCCAGGGTTCCGTATTAGGACCACTGCTCTTTGTGCTCTTGGAAAACCCGGGGTGGGGAGGGCAGAGACCTCTCCTCCTCCCTCCTGACAGAGCTTCCCCTCTCTGCCGCCTCTGCTCCAATTGTTGGTGAGGTTATAGACCCAGAGACACTGTTACTACAGTCCCTATACCTCGTCCAGAGTTGGGTCACCAAATCCTCTGTCCTCCATGAATGTCTGCTGCAGCTCACAACACAACCTCCAGAAAACCAGCCACAGCTCTTCCAGTAACCTTACAATATCAGAAGCAAGTCAAAAGCCCCTCACCAGTAAGTTGGATGCCTGGTCATTTTAAATAACACTAGAGGGGGTTCGTCATGCTGTGAATGTATGTTCAGCTGAGAGTGACTAACACAGGCGGTCAGTGACTATGCACAGACCAAGTTTCAAAGACGTCCATCAAAGCTGCCAGAATGGTTGATTGACACCATATTCGAACCCCACTTCACGCTACAGACACACACACATTACACCCACACTAGCACCCCTGCCAGCCTGGGTGTCCTGTACAATATGCTGGATGTGACCAGCAGTGCAGCCCACACCATTTTATGGATCCAAACTTCCACACCACCAGTGGAGCTTGAGAGATGAAATGTGTGGTCAGGGAGAGAGACAGAGGGAAAGAAACTCACTTTAAAAAGGGAATTTGAAAAAGACTTTAAGATGAACAAGTTTCAGGAATATTGGAAATGAACAGGGGATTGGGATAATCAGAGGGATGAGGCCATGAAGGGATTTGATCACATGAGTGAGACTATTAAAATTGAGGTGTTACTGGAACAAGAGCCAATGTAGGTCAGTGAGCACAGGGATGTTGGGTGAACAGAATTTGGTGTAAATTAGAAGATGGCAGCAGAGTTTTGGATGACCACAAGGTTACAGAGAGTAGGATGTGGTAGACCAGTCCGGACTGTGTTAGAATAGTCAAGTCTCGAGATAACAAAGGCATGGGTGAGGGTTTCAGCAGCAGGTGAGCTGAGCTCTCTCTCTCAATCTCTCGCGGTTTCTCTCTCTCTCTGTCTCCCTCACTTGCTTTGTCCCAACCTCAGAAGCTTATTTATTTCAATCAGGTCGGCTTTTAATCTTCTAAACGCCAGCTGATATAAGCCTAGCCTGTCCAGACTTTCCTCATAAGACAGACCGCCTATTTCAAGTATCAGTCCACGTAAACCTTCTCTGAGCTGCCTCCAACGCATTTGCATCCTTCTGCTCTCACCAATGCCCTGTATAGCTGAAGCGTAACATCCCTACTTTTGCATTCAATTCCTCCTGCAATAAATGATACCATTCTATTAGTTTTCCTAATTACTTGCTGAACTTGCATTCTAACCTTATGCAATTCATGCACTAGGACACCCAGTTCCCCCTTGAACTTCGAGCTCTGCAATCTCTCACCATTCCGATAATATGCATTGTCAAACTTCTTCCTGCTAGAACAGACAGCTTCACTTTTCCCCACATTACACTCAGTTTGCCAGATCTTTGCCTACTCACTTAACCTATCTATATCCACTTGTAGCCCACTTATGTCCTCTTCACAACTTACTTTCCGACATATCTTTGTGTCGTCAGCAAATTTAGCAACCATACCTTCGGCCACTTCATCCAAGTCATTTGTATGCATTGTAAAAAGTTGAGGCCCCAGCATTAATTCCGGTGGGACATCAACAGCAGCAGCAGAATTGTACTCAACCACAGTCTCTAACCTCATGGCCCGGCATATCCCCCACACTCCCTTTACCATCAAGCCAGGAGACCAACCTTGGTTCAATGAAGAGTGCAGGAGGGCCTGCCAGGAGCAGCACCAGGCATACCTCAAAATGAGATGTCAACCTGGTGAAGCTACAACACAGGACTACTTGCATGTCAAACTACATAAGCAGCATGCGATAGACAGAGCAAAGCGATCCCATAGCCAATGGATCAGATCTAAGCTCTGCAGTCCTGGCACATCCAGCCGTGAATGATGGTGGACAATTAAACAACTAACTGGAGGAGGTGGCTCCACAAATATCCCCATCCTCAATGATGGTGGAGCCCAACACATCAGGGCGAAAGATAAGGCTGAAGCATTTGCAATAATCTTCAGCCAGAAGTGCCGAGTAGATGATCCATCTCGGCCTCCTCCAGAAGTCCCCAGCATCACAGATGCCAGACTTCAGCCAATTTGATTCACTCCACGTGATATAAAGAAACGACTGAAGGCACTGGATACTGCAAAGGCTATGGGCCCTGAAAGTATTCCGGCAATAGTACTGAAGACCTGTGCTCCAGAACTTGCCGCACCCTAGCCAAGCTGTTCCAGTACAGCTACAACACTGGCCTTTACCCTGCAATGTGGAAAATTGCCCAGGTATGTCCTGTACACAAAAAGCAGGACAAGTCCAACCCGGCCAATTACTGCCCCATCAGCCTGTTCTCGATCATCAGTAAAGTGATGGAAGTTGTCGTCAACAGTGCCATCATGCGGCACTTCTCAGCAATACCTACTTAGTGACGCTCAGTTTGGGTTCCGCCAGGGCCACTCAGCTCCTGACCTCATTACAGCCTTGGTTCAAACATGGACAAAAGAGCTGAACTCAAGGGGTGAGGTGAGAGTGACTGCCCTTGATATCAAGGCAGCATTTGACCGAGTATGGCATCAAGGAGCCCTAGCAAAACAGAGGTCAATGGGAATCAAGGGGAAAACCCTCCGCTGGCTGGAGTCATACCTAGCACAAAGGAAGATGGTTGTGGTTGTTGGAGGTCAATCATCTGAGCTCCCGGACATCACTGCAGGGGTTCCTCAGGGTAGTGTCCTAGGCCCAACCATCTTCAGCTGCTTCATCTATGACCTTCCTTCAACCATACAGTCAGAAGTGGGGTTGTTCGCTGATGGTTGCAAAATGTTCAGCACCATTCGTGACTTCTCAGATACTGAAGCAGTCCGTGTAGAAATGCAGCAAGACCTGGACAATATCCAGGCTTGGGCTGATAAGTGGCAAGTAACATTCGCGCCACACAAGTGCCAAACAATGACCATCTCCAACAAGAGAGAATCTAATCATCTCCCCTTGACATTCAACGGCATTACCATCTCTGAATCCCCCCACTATCAGCATCTTAGGGGCTACCATTGACCAGAAACTGAACTGGAGTAGCCATCTAAATACCGTGGCTACAAGAGCAGGTCAGAGGCTAGGAATCCTGACGCGAGTAACTCACCTCCTGACTCCCCGAATCCTGTCCACCATCTACAAGGCACAAGTCAGGAGTGTGATGGAAAACTCTCCACTTGCCTGGATGGGTGCAGCTCCAACAACACTCAAGAAGCTCGACACCATCCAGGACAAAGCAGCCCGCTTAATTGGCACCCGATCTACAAACATTCACTCCCTCCACCACCGACGCACAGTGACAGCAGTGTGTACCATCTACAAGATGCACTGCAGCTCCTGAGACAGCACCTTCCAAGCCCGCGACCTCTACCAACTATGAGGACAAGGGCAGCAAATACATGGGAACAGCACCACCTGCAAGTTCCCCTCCAAGTCACACAACATCCTGACTTGGAACTATATCGCCGTTCCTTCACTGTCGCTGGGTCAAAATCCTGGAACTCCCTTCTTAACAGCACTGTGGGTGTACCTACCCTAGATGGACTGCAGTGGTTCAAGAATGCAGCTCACCACCATCTTCTCAAGGCCAATTAGGAATGGGCAATAAATGCTGGCCTGGACAGCGGCGCCCACATCCCGTGAATGAATAAAAAATAGTCATCAAATATTGCCAAGCCGAAAATGACCCATTTTGCTTACTCTCTGTTTCCTGTTAGCTAGACCAATCTTCTATCCATGCCAATATGTTACCCCTACACCATTAGCTTTTAGTTTCTGCAATGGCCATTGATGTGACACCTTATCAAGTGCCTTCTGGAAATCTAAGTGCGTTACATCCAACGGTTCCCATTTATCCACAGCACATGTTACTTTCTCAAAGAACGTCAGAAAATCAGTGAAACATTAATTCCCTTTCACAAAACCATGTTGACTTTGCCTGATCACCTTGTATTTTTCTCTGTGTCCTGCTATAACGTCTTCAATAATAGCTTTTAACATCTGTTCCATAGCCATAAAGCCTATCTCACCTGTCACAGTTCGTATGTCGACTATGTCTATTCTGATTTGGTGCAGTATTTGAACTGACACTCCTCAATAAAAGGTGATACTTCGACCTCCTTTTTGTTAATCTATGACCCTAGATCAGACCTTACAGTGGTGTAGGAGAGGGAACAGATTTCATGTCAAAGTCTTGCCTCCATTTTCTATGACCCTGCATAATGGACAGGGACTACTGGGCAGTAATGTGCTCAAAGGTTATCAGCAGTAATTGATTATCTCTATATTTGTATATTGTCGAACCATAAAACATACCCCTGCTCTGGTGTCCAGTGCACCCTCAACATTCATGATTAAAATATCAGAGGAGTGTGAACCAGACACCTCTGATGACCCTGAGCTGCAGGCGATTATCGAGTCGGTGCTGAGTGTATTCACAACCCATAAAGATAACTGTGGAAACATGAGCAGACCGGAAGAAATTAACTGACCATTGCATGCTCCATGAAGCAGTATTCATACCGAGCTGAGATTATATCATATATTCCAGACATCATCAGGTCATATTTACAGCAGGGTGTAATTCACAAAGACACATTCATTACTAACTGCCCAATTTGATCGGTTAGAAAACCGGATGGCAGCTGGTGACTATTGACCATCACAAACACAACTCAGTCACCCCTGTGTGAACCCAGTTGTCTGAGAGACACCCACCCTACTCTCCCGGATTCCCAGCGGCAGGGCTGTCTTCACCACCCTGGATATCTCAAATGGTTATTGGAGTATCCAAGTAAAACTAGAGAAACAAATTAAATTCACATTCACTTCTGAGGACCAGAGATACCCCTGGACATGTCTGTCACAAGGGGTTCCACAATAACCCCACTATTCTCCACAAACCAATGGCCGGGGCCCTTATGAGCTTTTCGCAGCCTTTCTGCTCGCTGCAATATATCGATGATCTCCTCTTCATCACCACAGACCGTGTCCACACATTTAACCCTTTTACAGGAACTACTGCAGTTACTTTGGGAGCTGGAATAAAAGACCATCCACGTAAGGCCCAGCTGGTGCAAAATCGTGTCACCTCTCCAGGTGTCCATATTGGATCATCCAGCATCAGCCCAGACCAACATCAGGTCGAGACCATCCAGTGTCTATACCTGTCCACCACAAAGACTGCCCGGTGTCCTGCCTCAGGCTGGTGGGGTATCAGTGGACCCTCATCCAGTGTCTACCCCTGTCCAGCTCAAAGACTGCCCGGTGTCCTTTCCTCAGGCTTGTGGGGTATCAGTGGACCCTCATCCAGTGTCTACCCCTGTCCAGCTCAAAGACTGCCCGGTGTCCTTTCCTCAGGCTTGTGGGGTATCAGTGGACCCTCATCCAGTGTGTATCCATGTCCAGCTCAAAGACTGCCCTGTGTCCTTTCCTCAGGATGGTGGGTATCAGTGGACCCTCATCCCCCGATTTCCAGAGACCGTGACTCCTCTTTATGAACTAACTAATGGTGATGATGACCAGGTTTAAGCCGATTGGACTGAAGAGAGCACAGAAGCAGTAATACAACTGAAGAAAGCTGTCGCCCAGGCAACGTGTCTTATCTCACCTAGCCCTGACAAGACTTTCCACATGGAGTTTGGGGACACAGTTAAAAGCCTGGCTGCTGTCCTATGTAGAGAAAACCAGGAGAAACTACTCCCCATTGTGAATGATCCAGAATTGTGAGTGGGTCTGAACTGATTTACTCTGTTTGTGAAGGACATTTGTTAACCACATTCTGGGACATCAAACATTTCACTTACATTATGGGGTTCAACAGGGTGATACTGCCCAGTCCATTATAAACTTTCCCAGTATAGGAAAGCAGTAGTAATAGTATTCACCTGTCAGAGAGACATGGAGTCGTAGTCTTTTCAGCACAGAATGAGGCCATTCGGCTCTTTGTAGATAAACCCGGTCAGTCTCTTACCCCAGCTCTGTCTCCATATTCCTGCAAGTTTATTTCCCTCAAGTGTCCATCCAATAACCTTTTGAAATCATTCACCATCTCTGCTTCCACCACCCTCGTAGGCAGTGATTTCCAGGCCATTCCCACTCGCTGTGTAAAAATGTTGTTCCTCACATCCCCCTGTATCACTTGTCCACAACCTTAACTCTAGTCCTTGTACCATTAACTAATGGGAACATCTTTTCCTGTCTACCTTATCCAAACATGTCATCATCTTGTATACCTCTATCAAATCTCCCCTCAATCTCCTTTACTACAAGGGAAACAATCCCAGCTTTTCCAGACTAACCTTGCAGCTAAAATCCTCCATCCCTGGAACCATTCTGGTAAATCTCCTCTACACCCTGTCAAGGACCCTCAGATCATTCCTAAAGTGTGTTGAACAGAACTAAATGCAGTACTCCAGTTGGGGCTTAACCAGAGCTTTATAAAGGTTCAGCATAACTTTCCTTCTTCTGTGTTCACTACCTCTATGTATGAAGCCCAAGATCCCATATGCTTTACTAACGACTCTCTCAATATGTCCTGCCACCTTCAAGCATCTATGTACATGAACCGCATGTCCTTTCGTCCTTGCATACACTTTAGAACTGTGCCATTAAGTGTATATTGCCTCTCCCTGTTACTGATGATAAATTGCATTACCTCACACTTGTCTGTATTAAATTCCATTTGCCTCCTATCTGCCCATTCTGCTCGCCTATCTATTTCCCGTTGCAGTTGATTGGTATCAACCTCACTTTTTGCCCCGTCTCCAAGTTTGGTATCATCAGCAAATTTTGAAATGTTGCTCTATATTTCAATATTCAAATCATATATTCATATCAAAAAACAAAAACAGTGGTCCTAGCACTGACCCTTGGGGAACACCACGGTCTAGCTTCCTCCAATCTTCAAAACAATCATTTACTACGACTCACTATTTTCTGTCCTTAAGCCAGTTTTAATTTAATTTTGACAATGACCCTCTTACTCCATGAGCAATTTAACAAGCCTTTTATGTGGAACCATATCAAATGCTTTGTTAAAATCCATATAAATAGCATCCATGGCAGACCCTTCATCAACCTTCTTTGTTACGTCATCAAAAATTTAATTAGGGTAGTCAAATACGATCTGCCTTTACTGGAGTGTGTACGAAATGTGTTTCTGGAGCAGTACGTTGAAGGAACAATTCTAGATCGGGCGATTATAGATTTACTATTATGCAATGCGAAAAGGCTAATGAAAAGCTTTGCTGTCAAGGAGCCTTTGAGAATTAATGACCATAATCCGGCAGAATCTCACATTAAGTTTGAATGTGATAATTTTGAAACTCGGGTCTTAAATCTGAACAAGGGAAACTATGAAAGTATGAGGGACAAGTTGGCTGTTGTGGATTGGGAAAATACACTAAACAGATTTGACAGTAGACAGGCAATGGCTTGTAGTTAAAAATACTACATGGTCGACAACAGATAGATATTCCTCTGAGGCACAAGCAACCAATGGGAAAGTTGAATCAACTGTGGCTAACAAAAGAATTTAAAGATTGCATTAGATCAAATGAAGTGGTTTATTAGGATGCCAGATAAATCCCCTGGACCAGATGAGCTACATCCCAGAGTGTTGAAGGAGGTGGCTATCGAGATGGTGGATGCTAAGGTGGGTATCTTTCAAAATTCTACAGATTATGGAAGGATTCCTGAGACTGGAAAGTAGCAAATGCAACCCTACTATTTAAGAAGCGTGGGAGAGGGAAATATGAGATCTAAAGACCTGTTAGTTTGACATCACAGTGTCTCAGATTCACAGAATTGTACAGCACAGAAATAGGCCTTTTGGACCATTGTGTCCGTGTGGCCATCAGGCACCTAACTAATCTAATCCCATTTCCAGCACTTGTCCAGTAGCCTTGTCTCCTATGGCGTTTCAAGTGCCAATATAAACACTTCTTAAATGTTGTGAGTGTTCCTGTCTCTATCACCTCTTCAGGCAGTGCGTTCCAGATTCCAACTGCCTTCTGAGTGAAAAAGCTGTTCCTCAAATCCCCTCTAAACCTCCTACGCCTTACCTTAAATTTATGTCCCCTGGTTATTGACCCTTCTGCTAAGGGATGAAAAGGTTCTTCCTATCCAACCTATCAATGCCCCTCATAATTTTGTATACCTCAAGCATCTACCTCCCAAACCCCCCCCCCCACCCCCCGCCCCCACAGCCTTCTCTGCTCTAAGGAAAACAACCCGAGCCTATCCAGGCTCTCTTCGTAGCTGACATTCTCCAGCCCAAGCAACATCCTGGTGAATATTCTCTCCACCCTCTCCAGCGCAATCACATCCTTCCTGTAGTGTGGTGACCAGAACTGGACACAGTACTCCAGCGGTGGTCTAAGTAGGGTTTTATACAGCTTCATCATAACCGACCTGCTCTTACATTCTATTCCTCAGCCACTGAAGGCAAGTATCCCATATGCCTTCCTAACCACCTTATCTACCTGTGCTGCTGCCTTCAGTGATCTATGGACAAGTACACCAAGGTCCCTCTGACTCTCTGTACTTCCTAGGTTCCTACCATCCATTGTATATTCCCTTGACATGTTAGTCCTCCCACAATGCATCACCTCACTGCTCTGTCCGTCAGTCGTAGGGGAAAAAATTGAATCTACTGTGAAGGGTGTGATAACTGGACACTTAGAAAATAATGGTAAAATTGACAGAGTCAACATGGATTTATGAAAGGGACATCATATGTGACAAACCTTTTGAAGTTTTCGAGGATTTACTTTGAGCATAGATAATGGAGCCAGTTTAAAGCGACTCGATCGAAGACTTTCCCCACTATGCTGAGCAGCGAGATTCTACAGTAGTTGTTGCAGTCACCACGGTCACCTTTGTTATATAGAGGGTGATGATATTGGCATCACACATGTCCTGAGGTACTGCTTCCTCATCCCAGCACAGGCAAAGCAGTTCATAAAGTGCTGAGAGTATAGCAGGCTTGGCACTCTTGATTATTTCAGGGGCAATGCCGTCCTTCCCAGGGGCTTTTCCGCTGGCTAGAGAATTAATGGCATCACTGAGTTCGATTTTGTTGGCTGTACGTCCAGCTCATCCATGACTGGCAGAGGGTGGGCTGCACTGAGGGCGATCTCAGTGACAACATTCTCCCTGGCCATGTGAGCCGCATCAAAGATGGCAAGTTCCCCAATGACAAATTGCACAGTGAGCTCGCCACTGGTATCGGACACACTGGCCGTCCATGTCTCCGCTTTAAAGACTTGAAGTCCTGTGACATTGATCACAACTCATGGGAGTCAGTTGCCAGTGATCGCAAGAGCTGGTGGGCAGCCATAAAGGCGGGGCTAAAGTGTGGCGAGTCGAAGAGACTTGGCAGTGGGCAGGAAAAAAGACAGAAGCGTAACAGCCCCGACAACCAATTTTATCTGCAGCGACTGTGGAAGAGCCTGTCACTCTAATATTGGCCTTTATAGCCACTCCAGGCGCTGCTTCACAAACCACTGACCACCTCCAGGCGCTAACCCATTGTCTCTCGAGACAAAGAGGCCAAAAAAGAAGATAATGGAGAAGCAGTGGATGTAGGTTATTTGGATTTACAGAAGGTTTTTGATAAGGTCACACACAGGAGGTTAGTAAATAAAATTAGAGAACATGGGATTGGGGGGTAATATACTGGTATGGATTGACAATTGGTTAACAGACAGAAGAGAGAGAGTTGGAATAAAGCCGTCATTCTCAGGATAGCAGGCTCTTACTAGTGGGGTACCACAAGGATCTGCACTCGGACCACAGCTGTTCACAATCTATATTTGACGTGGGGCCTAAATGTAATATTTACAAATTTGCCGATGACACAAAACTAGCTGGGACTGTAAGTTGTCAGGAGGATGCAAGGAAGCTTCAGGCAGATTTGGACAGGCTAAGTGAATGGGCAAGAACATGGTCGATGGAATATAATGTGAATAAGTGTCAAATGATCCACTCTGGTTAAAAAAAAAAACAGAAAGACAGAATATTTCTCAAATCGTAATTGGTTGGGAAGTTCATGAGTAACTAAAAGCCAGTATGCAGGTGCAACAATTAATGAAGAAGGAAAATGGTATGTTGGCCACCATCACAAGGGGATTTGAGTACAGACATAAAGATGTATTGATTCAATTGTATACAGACTTGGTGAGACTGCACTTGGAGTTTTGTTTACAGTTCGGTGTCCCTATCAAAAGAAGGGTATGCTTACAGTAGAGGGAGTACAATGCAGGTTCAGCAGACTAATCCCTGGGATAGCGGTATTGTCGTATGAGGAGAGGTTGAGAAAACGTGGCCTGAACTCTCTTGAGTTTCAAGGAATGAGAGTTGATCACATACAAAGTTCTTATAGGGCGTTTCCCCTGGCTGGTGAGTCTAGAACCAGTGGATATAATCTCAGAATAAGCAATAGGCAATTTAAGACTGAGAGTGAGAAGAATTTCTTCACTCAGAGGGTGTTAAATCTTTGGAATTCACTACCACAGAGGGTGTGGGAGATCAACACTGAGCATGTTCAAGACTGAAATCAATGGATTTCGGGAGACAAATGACATCAAGGGATACGGGGATAGAGCAGGAAAGTGGCGTTGAGGTACATGATCAATCATGAACTAACTCAATGACAGAGCAGCCTCGGCGGGCTGAATGGTCTACTACTGATCCTATGTTCCTACAAATACGTGCTTTGTATCCTTCATTAACTGAAAACTCTCCGAGTTTCTGTCCATTTCTTCTTTAATTCTTGTTTGTAAAACATTACCCACCACTGATGTGAAACAAACTGGTCTGTAGTTACTAGGACTGTGCTCACAGCCTTATTACAGCAAATTCAAGGTAATTGGCAAAGAACCAAAGGCAAAATGAGTAGAATTTTCTTTCACAGCCAAATCTAGAGCCCCCGATTATCTAGAAACATACAGAGTAAGATAAATCAGAAGAAAAAAGCTTATGACAGTCACAAACAAATAATACTTTAGATAGCCAAGAGGTGTATAGAAAGTGTAGGGGTGAAGTAAAAAAGGAAATTAGAAAAGCAAAGAGAGGACATGAAAAAAATATTGACACGTTAAATCAAGGAAAACCCAAAGATGTGTTTTCAGTACATTAAGAACAAGAGGATAACTAAGGAAAGGGGAGGGCATGTCAGAGATGTACAAAGTAATTTATGCGTGGATGCAGAAGATGTGGGTAGGGTCCTTAATGAGTTTTATGTCTCTGTCTTCACAAGGGAGAGGGATAATGCTGACATTGTAGTTAGAGAGGAGGTGAAATATTAGATATGATAAGCATAATGAGAGAGGAAGTACTAGAGGGTCTGACATCATTGAGAGTGAATAAATCACCAGGGCTGGAAGGATTGTATCCCAGCTGTTAAGAGGAGCCAGGGAGGAAATAACACGCTCGTTGGATAATCTTCAAATCCTCACTTGATACAGGAGAGGTACCAGAGGTTTGGAGGTCTGTAAACGTTGTACCGTTATTTAAAAAGGGTGCCAGGGATAGGCCAAATAATTAAAAGCTTGTCAGTCTGACCTCGCTGGTGGGTATATTATTAGAATCAATTCTGTGGGATAGAATAAGCAGTCACTTAGAAAGGCACAGATTAATCAGAGACAGTCAGCATGGATTTGTTAAGGGGAGATCTTGTCTTACTAACTTAATTGAGTTTTCTGAGGAAGTAAGGATGATTGATGAGGGTAATGCAATGGAGGTGGTCTACATGGATTTTAGTAAGGCATTTTACAAGGCCCCAGATGGCAGACTGGTCAGTAAAAGCAATGTCCATGGGCTACAGGGGAATGTGGCAGTTTGGATCCAAAATTGGCTCAGTGACAGGTTACAAAGGGTAATAGTCAACACATGTTTTTGTGAGTGAAAAGTTGTTTCCAGTGGCGTTTCACAGGGCTCAGTGCAGGCTCTCTTCCTGTTTGCTGTGTATATTAATGATTTGGACTTAAATGTGGGAGACAGGATTTCAAAATTTGCTGGTGACACACAAATTGGCCGTGGAGTTGATAGTGAAGAGGTTAGCCTGAGACTCCAGAAAGATATTCATGTTTGGTTGAGTGGACGGAAAAGTGGCAAATGGGATTCAATCCAGAGATGTGTGAGGTAATGTATTTGGAGAGAGAAAACAAAGTGAGGGAGCAGACAAAAACATGGTGATATTGAGAGGGGTAGAAGAGGTGAAACAAAGGATAATTGTTGATGGGTGTTTTAGCGATTTGAGGACTGTTTCCAGTTGCATTCCACAGGGCTCAGTCCTGGGTCCCCTGTTTTTTGCAATACATATTAACGATTTGGATGTAAATGCAGGTGACATGATAAAGACGTTTGCAGACGACACAAAGATTGGCCACGTGGTAGATAGCGAGGAGGATATCTGTAAGCTGCAGGAAGATATTGATAGTCTAGCCAGACGGGCAGAAAAGGGTCAAATCGAATTCAAACCCGGAGAAATATGAGGTGATTCATTTGGGGAGGTCAAACAAGCCAAAGGAATACACGATTAATGGGAAAATACTGAGAAGTTTAGAGGAAGCGAGCGACCATGGAGTCAATGTCCACAGATCC
Source organism: Heterodontus francisci (assembly GCF_036365525.1). Lineage (NCBI taxonomy): Eukaryota > Metazoa > Chordata > Chondrichthyes > Heterodontiformes > Heterodontidae > Heterodontus > Heterodontus francisci. Next base: position 36,133 of record NW_027141736.1, read on the forward strand.
CGAAAGGAAGCTGGACAGGTCGTTAAGGTGGTTAAGAAGACATATGGAATCTTTTCCTTTATTAGCCGAGGTATAGAGTACAAGAGCAGGGAGGTTATGCTGGAACTGTATAAATCATTGGTTTTGCCTCTACTTGAGTACTGTGTGCAGTTCTGCTCACCTCATTACAGAAAGGATGTAATTGCACTAGAGAGGGTACAGAGGAGATTTACGAGGATGTTGCCAGGACTGGAAAAAATGCAGCTACGAGGATAGATTGGAAAGGCTGTGGTTGTTCTCCTTGGAACAGAGAAGGCTGAGGGGAGATCTGATTGAAATGTACAAGATTGTGAGGGGCCTGGATAGAGTGGAGGTGAAGGGTCTATTCACCTTAGCAGAGAGATCAGTGAGGAGGGAGCATAGACTTAATGTGATTGGTAGAAATAACAAAGGGGAAATGAGAGAAGACCTTTTTACCCAGTGGGTGCTGTAGGTCTTGGAACACACTGCCTGAAAGTGTAGCAGAGGCAGAAACCCTCAAACCATTCAAAGGCAGTCTGGATATGCACCTCAGGTACAATAATCTGCAGGGATACGGAACAAATGCTGCAAAGTGGGATTAGATTGAACTGTTCGATTTTTCAGCGAGCACAAGCAGAGGGGCTGAATGGCCTCCTTCTTGCCGTAGGTTTTCTATGATTCTATTACCCATCAGCCAGCCCAGGCTGCTGCTGCCCATGTCGAGGTGTTGCAGTCTGAATCCGAGTCCTCAAACCCCAGAGCTGCTCGAGGACGTCCTGCAAGGTCATCTGCAGTCTCCTCAGTGAAAGTCAGCAACTTTCCACCAGCCATGCTGCAATCACTGGGGAAACACTGTGTAGGAGCACTAGGCAGGTTGAGGGCATCCACAAGTCAGGGACTAAGGAAATAAACAAGGGTGAATAGTTCAGTATTGTTTGTACAATTGGATGTGTTGTTGGATAAAGATGTTAATGAAAATGTTTTGGTGGTGTTTTTTTAACAGGATAATTACCAAGGGGACACTGTGATGGGGCGTCTCAGATGAATGTAATGGTGGAGAATGGGCATCCATGTTGGGAAAGGGAGGTTGTCCTATGGGAACCGTAATTATAGCTGGGATTCCCCGACAGCCTATCCGGGTCGAAGGCATCCAGGAAATATCCTCTCTGCCTCCTCCTCCTCGTGAGGTGGCCTCCGGATTCCTGCTGCCAATGCCTGTGTCCTCATGATGGTGATGATATGAAGGGTGCAGCAGAACACCATGAATTTGGACACCTGCTCCAGTGTGTACTGGAGGGCTCCCCCCGAGCTATTCAGACATCACAAGCATTGTTTCATTACACTGATGGTCTGTTCCACCATGTTCCTGGTGACTCCATTGCTCACGTTATATTCGGGTGATTTTCATGTGGATGATTTGTAGTTGGGGTGTGGGAGGAGGAGAGTGTGTGGTGTTTAGAGGTAATGAGCCATTGATGGAGGAGGTAGCCTTCTCCTCTCAGGAGCCATGAAGATCCGATGACAGTGGCAATGGCCGACTGTTTCAGATTGAAGGTATGGTGGCTGCTGCCTGGAAAGAAGGCATTCATCAACATGATATACTGGGCATGGTCACACACTATCTGTACATTAATAAGAATAAAATATTCTTTAACAAAGGAGCAGAAGTGGGCCATTCGGCCCCCAGGAGAGCTGCACTATTTAATAAGATCATCCCTGGTCCGATGGTATTCTTAACTATATTTTCCTGCCTGCTCTGAGTAGCCACAGACTCTCTTGTCAATCAATGGAGTTTTTTTCAGTTCCTGTACATCTCCCCATTGATATGGGGACCCCGCTGAATCACCTACGCCATCAGGAATCCCACCATCCCGACAAAGCCAGGGGATTTCTCATCCTGGTTCTCCCTGCTGAGGGATAAAGTTATGTACTCACCTCACTCGACATAGGTGACCTCCGTCACCCAGCATCAATGGACAACATAGAGAGAGATAATGGATACGTTACCCGCTTGTGCCTGGAAAAATCCAGATACGTAGAAGTTCAATGAAACTGTGACCTTAACAGCCACTGAAGGCTCCGTCCGAACGCTGGTGTGAGGCTCCAGGTCATGTTACAGCA
>NW_027141737.1:0-130000 GCF_036365525.1 Heterodontus francisci
TCCACCACAGTCCAGGAACTGATACTTATATATATATACACACACACCACAGTCCAGGAACTGATACTTATAATATATACACACACACCACAGTCCAGGAACTGATACTTATATATATACACACACACCACAGTCCAGGACCTGATACTTATATTATATACACACACACCACAGTCCAGGAACTGATACTTATATATATACACACACACCACAGTCCAGGAACTGATACTTAATATATATACACACACACCACAGTCCAGGAACTGATACTTATATATATATACACACACACCACAGTCCAGGAACTGATACTTATATATATACACACACACCACAGTCCAGGAACTGATACTTATATATAATATACACACACACCACAGTCCAGGACCTGAGACTTATATATATATACACACACACCACAGTCCAGGAACTGATACTTATATATACACACACACCACAGTCCAGGAACTGATACTTATATATACACACACACACCACAGTCCAGGAACTGATACTTATATATAATACACACACACCACAGTCCAGGAACTGATACTTATATATACACACACACACCACAGTCCAGGAACTGATACTTATATCATATATACACACACACCACAGTCCAGGAACTGATACTTATATATATACACACACACCACAGTCCAGGAACTGATACTTATATATATATACACACACACCACAAGTCCAGGAACTGATACTTATATATATACACACACACCACAGTCCAGGAACTGATACTTATATATATACACACACACCACAGTCCAGGAACTGATACTTATATATTATACACACACACCACAGTCCAGGAACTGATACTTATATATATACACACACACCACAGTCCAGGAACTGATACTTATATATATACACACACACCACAGTCCAGGAACTGATACTTATATATATACACACACACACCACAGTCCAGGAACTGATACTTATATATATACACACACACCACAGTCCAGGAACTGATACTTATATATACACACACACACCACAGTCCAGGAACTGATACTTATATATACACACACACACCACAGTCCAGGAACTGATACTTATATATATACACACACACCACAGTCCAGGAACTGATACTTATATATATACACACACACCACAGTCCAGGAACTGATACTTATATATACACACACACCACAGTCCAGGAACTGATACTTATATATATATACACACACACCACAGTCCAGGAACTGATACTTATATATACACACACACCACAGTCCAGGAACTGATACTTATATATATATACACACACACCACAGTCCAGGAACTGATACTTATATATATACACACACACCACAGTCCAGGAACTGATACTTATATATATACACACACACACCACAGTCCAGGAACTGATACTTATATATATACACACACACCACAGTCCAGGAACTGATACTTATATATATACACACACACCACAGTCCAGGAACTGATACTTATATATATACACACACACCACAGTCCAGGAACTGATACTTATATATATATACACAACACACCACAGTCCAGGAACTGATACTTATATATATACACACACACACCACAGTCCAGGAACTGATACTTATATATATACACACACACCACAGTCCAGGAACTGATACTTATATATATATACACACACACCACAGTCCAGGAACTGATACTTATATATATACACACACACCACAGTCCAGGAACTGATACTTATATATATACACACACACCACAGTCCAGGAACTGATACTTTATATATATACACACACACCACAGTCCAGGAACTGATACTTATATATATACACACACACCACAGTCCAGGAACTGATACTTATATATATATACACACACACCACAGTCCAGGAACTGATACTTATATATATACACACACACCACAGTCCAGGAACTGATACTTATATATATACACACACACCACAGTCCAGGAACTGATACTTATATATATACTACACACACACCACAGTCCAGGAACTGATACTTATATATATACACACACACCACAGTCCAGGAACTGATACTTATATATATATACACACACACCACAGTCCAGGAACTGATACTTATATATACACACACACACCACAGTCCAGGAACTGATACTTATATATAACACACACACCACAGTCCAGGAACTGATACTTATATATATATACACACACACCACAGTCCAGGAACTGATACTTATATATATCTACACACACACCACAGTCCAGGAACTGATACTTATATATATACACACACACACCACAGTCCAGGAACTGATACTTATATATACACACACACACCACAGTCCAGGAACTGATACTTATATATATATACACACACACCACAGTCCAGGAACTGATACTTATATATATACACACACACCACAGTCCAGGAACTGATACTTATATATACACAACACACACACCACAGTCCAGGAACTGATACTTATATATATACACACACACCACAGTCCAGGAACTGATACTTATATATACACACACACCACAGTCCAGGAACTGATACTTATATATACACACACACACCACAGTCCAGGAACTGATACTTATATATATATACACACACCACAGTCCAGGAACTGATACTTATATATACACACACACCACAGTCCAGGAACTGATACTTATATATATACACACACACACCACAGTCCAGGAACTGATACTTATATATATACACACACACCACAGTCCAGGAACTGATACTTATATATATATACACACACACCACAGTCCAGGAACTGATACTTATATATACACACACACCACAGTCCAGGAACTGATACTTATATATATATACACACACACCACAGTCCAGGAACTGATACTTATATATACACACACACACCACAGTCCAGGAACTGATACTTATATATATACACACACACACCACAGTCCAGGAACTGATACTTATATATATACACACACACCACAGTCCAGGAACTGATACTTATATATATATACACACACACCACAGTCCAGGAACTGATACTTATATATATACACACACACCACAGTCCAGGAACTGATACTTATATATATATATACACACACACCACAGTCCAGGAACTGATACTTATATATATACACACACACCACAGTCCAGGAACTGATACTTATATATATACACACACACCACAGTCCAGGAACTGATACTTATATATACACACACACACACCACAGTCCAGGAACTGATACTTATATATATACACACACACACCACAGTCCAGGAACTGATACTTATATATATACACACACACCACAGTCCAGGAACTGATACTTATATATATATACACACACACCACAGTCCAGGAACTGATACTTATATATATACACACACACCACAGTCCAGGAACTGATACTTATATATACACACACACCACAGTCCAGGAACTGATACTTATATATACACACACACCACAGTCCAGGAACTGATACTTATATATATATACACACACACCACAGTCCAGGAACTGATACTTATATATACACACACACCACAGTCCAGGAACTGATACTTATATATTACACACACACACCACAGTCCAGGAACTGATACTTATATATATACACACACACCACAGTCCAGGAACTGATACTTATATATACACACACACCACAGTCCAGGAACTGATACTTATATATATATACACACACACCACAGTCCAGGAACTGATACTTATATATACACACACACCACAGTCCAGGAACTGATACTTATATATATATACACACACACCACAGTCCAGGAACTGATACTTATATATACACACACACACCACAGTCCAGGAACTGATACTTATATATATACACACACACCACAGTCCAGGAACTGATACTTATATATATATACACACACACCACAGTCCAGGAACTGATACTTATATATACACACACACACACCACAGTCCAGGAACTGATACTTATATATATATACACACACACCACAGTCCAGGAACTGATACTTATATATATATACACACACACCACAGTCCAGGAACCTGATACTTATATATATACACACACACACCACAGTCCAGGACCTGAGACTTATATATATACACACACACACCACAGTCCAGGCCCTGAGACTTATATATATACACACACACACACCACAGTCCAGGAACTGATACTTATATATATACACACACACACCACAGTCCAGGAACTGATACTTATATATATACACACACCACAGTCCAGGAACTGATACTTATATATATACACACACCACAGTCCAGGAACTGATACTTATATATATATACACACACCACAGTCCAGGAACTGATACTTATATATACACACACACCACAGTCCAGGAACTGATACTTATATATATATACACACACACCACAGTCCAGGAACTGATACTTATATATATATACACACACACCACAGTCCAGGAACTGATACTTATATATATATACACACACACCACAGTCCAGGAACTGATACTTATATATATATACACACACACCACAGTCCAGGAACTGATACTTATATATATACACACACACCACAGTCCAGGAACTGATACTTATATATATACACACACCACAGTCCAGGAACTGATACTTATATATATATACACACACACCACAGTCCAGGAACTGATACTTATATATAACACACACACCACAGTCCAGGAACTGATACTTATATATATATACACACACACCACAGTCCAGGAACTGATACTTATATATATACACACACCACAGTCCAGGAACTGATACTTATATATATATACACACACCACAGTCCAGGAACTGATACTTATATATATATACACACACACACAGTCCAGGAACTGATACTTATATATACACACACACACACCACAGTCCAGGAACTGATAATTATATATATACACACACACCACAGTCCAGGAACTGATACTTATATATATATACACACACCACAGTCCAGGAACTGATACTTATATATATATACACACACCACAGTCCAGGGAACTGATACTTAATATATATACACACACCACAGTCCAGGAACTGATACTTATATATATACACACACACCACAGTCCAGGAACTGATACTTATATATATATATACACACACCACAGTCCAGGAACTGATACTTATATATATATACACACACACCACAGTCCAGGAACTGATACTTATATATATATACACACACCACAGTCCAGGAACTGATACTTATATATATACACACACCACAGTCCAGGCCCTGAGACTTATATATATATACACACACCACAGTCCAGGCCCTGAAGACTTATATATATATATACACACACCACAGTCCAGGAACTGATACTTATATATATACACACACCACAGTCCAGGCCCTGAGACTTATATATATATACACACACACCACAGTCCAGGAACTGATACTTATATATATATACACACACACCACAGTCCAGGAACTGATACTTATATATATACACACACACCACAGTCCAGGCCCTGAGACTTATATATATATATACACACACCACAGTCCAGGAACTGAGACTTATATATATATATACACACACCACAGTCCAGGAACTGATACTTATATATATATATACACACACCACAGTCCAGGAACTGATACTTATATATATACACACACACCACAGTCCAGGCCCTGATACTTATATATATATACACACACACCACAGTCCAGGAACTGATACTTATATATATATATACACACACCACAGTCCAGGAACTGATACTTATATATATACACACACACCACAGTCCAGGAACTGATACTTATATATATATACACACACCACAGTCCAGGAACTGATACTTATATATATATACACACACCACAGTCCAGGAACTGATACTTATATATATATACACACACCACAGTCCAGGAACTGATACTTATATATATATACACACACACCACAGTCCAGGAACTGATACTTATATATATATACACACACACCACAGTCCAGGAACTGATACTTATATATATATACACACACACCACAGTCCAGGAACTGATACTTATATATATATACACACACACCACAGTCCAGGAACTGATACTTATATATATATACACACACCACAGTCCAGGAACTGATACTTATATATATATACACACACCACAGTCCAGGAACTGATACTTATATATATATACACACACCACAGTCCAGGAACTGATACTTATATATACACACACACACACCACAGTCCAGGAACTGATAATTATATATATATACACACACACCACAGTCCAGGAACTGATACTTATATATATATATACACACACCACAGTCCAGGAACTGATACTTATATATATACACACACACCACAGTCCAGGAACTGATACTTATATATATATACACACACCACAGTCCAGGAACTGATACTTATATATATATACACACACACCACAGTCCAGGAACTGATACTTATATATATATATACACACACCACAGTCCAGGAACTGATACTTATATATATACACACACACCACAGTCCAGGAACTGATACTTATATATACACACACACACACCACAGTCCAGGAACTGATACTTATATATATACACACACACACACCACAGTCCAGGAACTGATACTTATATATACACACACACACCACAGTCCAGGAACTGATACTTATATATACACACACACACCACAGTCCAGGAACTGATACTTATATATATACACACACACACCACAGTCCAGGAACTGATACTTATATATATATATACACACACCACAGTCCAGGAACTGATACTTATATATATACACACACACCACAGTCCAGGAACTGATACTTATATATACACACACACACCACAGTCCAGGAACTGATACTTATATATATATACACACACACCACAGTCCAGGAAATGATACTTATATATATATATACACACACCACAGTCCAGGAACTGATACTTATATATATATACACACACCACAGTCCAGGCCCTGAGACTTATATATATACACACACACACACCACAGTCCATGCCCTGAGACTTATATATATACACACCACACACCACAGTCCAGGAACTGAGACTTATATATATACACACACACACCACAGTCCATGCCCTGATACTTATATATATACACACACACCCCACAGTCCAGACACTGAGACTTATATATATACACACACACACCACAGTCCATGCCCTGATACTTATATATATACACACACACACCACAGTCCAGGCCCTGAGACTTATATATATATACACACACACACCACAGTCCAGGAACTGAGACTTATATATATACACACACACACACCACAGTCCATGCCCTGAGACTTATATATATACACACACACACCACAGTCCATGCCCTGAGACTTAAATATATACACACACACACACCACAGTCCATGCCCTGAGACTTATATATATACACACACACACACCACAGTCCATGCCCTGAGACTTATATATATACACACACACACCACAGTCCATGCCCTGAGACTTATATATATACACACACACACACCACAGTCCAGGAACTGAGACTTATATATATACACACACACACCACAGTCCAGGCCCTGAGACTTATATATATATACACACACACCACAGTCCAGGCCCTGAGACTTATAGATATACACACACACACACCACAGTCCATGCCCTGAGACTTATAGATATACACACTCACACACACCACAGTCCATGCCCTGAGACTTATATATATACACACACACACCACAGTCCATGCCCTGAGACTTATATATATACACACACTCACACCACAGTCCAGGCACTGAGACTTATATATATACACACACACACACCACAGTCCATGCCCTGAGACTTATATATATACACACACACACCACAGTCCAGGCACTGAGACTTATATATATACACACACACACCACAGTCCATGCCCTGAGACTTATATATATACACACACAAACCACAGTCCAGGCACTGAGACTTATATATATATACACACACACACACCACAGTCCAGGCCCTGAGACTTATATATACACACACACCACAGTCCATGCCCTGAGACTTATATATATACACACATACACACACCACAGTCCAGGCCCTGAGACTTATATATATATACACACACACACACCACAGTCCAGGCCCTGAGACTTATATATATACACACACACACACCACAGTCCAGGCCCTGAGACTTATCTATATACACACACACACCACAGTCCATGCCCTGATACTTATATATATACACACACACACCACAGTCCATGCCCTGATACTTATATATATATACACACACACACCACAGTCCATGCCCTGAGACTTCTATATTTACACACACACACCACAGTCCAGGCCCTGAGACTTATATATATACACACACACCCACAGTCCATGCCCTGAGACTTATATATATACACACACACACACCACAGTCCAGGCCCTGAGACTTATATATATACACACAGACCACAGTCCAGGCCCTGAGACTTATATATATACACACACACACACCACAGTCCATGCCCTGATACTTATATATACACACACACACCACAGTCCATGCCCTGATACTTATATATATACACACACACCACAGTCCAGGCCCTGAGACTTATATATATATACACACACACACCACAGTCCATGCCCTGAGACTTATATATACACACACACACACCACAGTCCAGGCCCTGAGACTTATATATATACACACACACACCACAGTCCATGCCCTGAGACTTATATAGATACACACACACCACAGTCCATGCCCTGAGACTTATATATATACACACACACACACCACAGTCCAGGCCCTGAGACTTATATATATACACACACACACACCACAGTCCAGGCCCTGAGACTTATATATATACACACACACCACAGTCCAGGCCCTGAGACTTATATATATACACACACACCACAGTCCAGGCCCTGATACTTATATATATACACACACACACACCACAGTCCATGCCCTGAGACTTATATATATACACACACACCACAGTCCATGCCCTGAGACTTATATATATATACACACACACCACAGTCCATGCCCTGAGACTTATATATATACAGACACACACCACAGTCCAGGCCCTGAGACTTATATATATATACACACACACCACAGTCCTGGCCCTGAGACTTATATATATATACACACACACCACAGTCCAGGCCCTGAGACTTATATATATACACACACACCACAGTCCAGGCCCTGATACTTATATATATACACACACACACACACCACAGTCCATGCCCTGAGACTTATATATATACACACACACCACAGTCCATGCCCTGAGACTTATATATATACACACACACCACAGTCCATGCCCTGAGACTTATATATATACACACACACACCACAGTCCATGCCCTGAGACTTCTATATATACACACACACACACCACAGTCCATGCCCTGAGACTTATATATATACACACACACCACAGTCCATGCCCTGAGACTTATATATATATACACACACACCACAGTCCAGGCACTGAGACTTATATATATACACACACACACCACAGTCCATGCCCTGATACTTATATATATACACACACACACCACAGTCCAGGCCCTGAGACTTATATATATATATACACACACACCACAGTCCATGCCCTGAGAATTATATATATACACACACACACACCACAGTCCATGCCCTGAGACTTATATATATACACACACACCACAGTCCATGCCCTGAGACTTATATATATACACACACACTCACCACAGTCCAGGCCCTGAGACATATATATATACACACACACCACAGTCCATGCCCTGAGACTTATATATATACACACACACCACAGTCCAGGAACTGAGACTTATATATATACACACACACTCACCACAGTCCAGACCCTGAGACTTATATATATATACACACACACCACAGTCCATGCCCTGAGACTTATATATAATACACACACACACCACAGTCCATGCCCTGAGACTTATATATATACACACACACACCACAGTCCAGACCCTGAGACTTATATATATACACACACACACACCACAGTCCATGCCCTGAGACTTATATATATACATACACACACACCACAGTCCAGGCCCTGAGACTTATATATATACACACACACACACCACAGTCCATGCCCTGAGACTTATATATATACACACACACCACAGTCCATGCCCTGAGACTTATATATATACACACACAACATACCACAGTCCAGGCCCTGAGACTTATATATATACACATACACCACAGTCCAGGCCCTGAGACTTATATATATACACATACACCACAGTCCAGGCCCTGAGACTTATATATATACACACACACCACAGTCCAGGCCCTGAGACTTATATATATACACACACACACACCACAGTCCATGCCCTGAGACTTATATATATACACACACACACCACAGTCCATGCCCTGATACTTTTATATATACACACACACACACCACAGTCCAGGAACTGAGACTTATATATATACACACACACACCACAGTCCATGCCCTGAGACTTATATATATACACACACACACACCACAGTCCAGGCCCTGAGACTTATATATATACACACACACCACAGTCCAGGCCCTGAGACTTATATATATACACACACACACACCACAGTCCATGCCCTGAGACTTATATATATACACACACACATACCACAGTCCAGGAACTGAGACTTATATATATACACACACACACCACAGTCCATGCCCTGATACTTATATATATACACACACACCCCACAGTCCAGACACTGAGACTTATATATATACACACACACACCACAGTCCATGCCCTGATACTTATATATATACACACACACACCACAGTCCAGGCCCTGAGACTTATATATATATACACACACACACCACAGTCCAGGAACTGAGACTTATATGTATACACACACACACACCACAGTCCATGCCCTGAGACTTATATATATACACACACACACCACAGACCATGCCCTGAGACTTAAATATATACACACACACACACCACAGTCCATGCCCTGAGACTTATATATATACACACACACACACCACAGTCCATGCCCTGAGACTTATATATATACACACACACACCACAGTCCATGCCCTGAGACTTATATATATACACACACACACACCACAGTCCAGGAACTGAGACTTATATATATACACACACACACCACAGTCCAGGCCCTGAGACTTATATATATATACACACACACCACAGTCCAGGCCCTGAGACTTATAGATATACACACACACACACCACAGTCCATGCCCTGAGACTTATAGATATACACACTCACACACACCACAGTCCATGCCCTGAGACTTATATATATACACACACACACCACAGTCCATGCCCTGAGACTTATATATATACACACACTCACACCACAGTCCAGGCACTGAGACTTATATATATACACACACACACACCACAGTCCATGCCCTGAGACTTATATATATACACACACACACCACAGTCCAGGCACTGAGACTTATATATATACACACACACACCACAGTCCATGCCCTGAGACTTATATATATACACACACAAACCACAGTCCAGGCACTGAGACTTATATATATATACACACACACACACCACAGTCCAGGCCCTGAGACTTATATATACACACACACCACAGTCCATGCCCTGAGACTTATATATATACACACATACACACACCACAGTCCAGGCCCTGAGACTTATATATATATATACACACACACACACCACAGTCCAGGCCCTGAGACTTATATATATACACACACACACACCACAGTCCATGCCCTGATACTTTTATATATACACACACACACACCACAGTCCAGGAACTGAGACTTATATATATACACACACACACCACAGTCCATGCCCTGAGACTTATATATATACACACACACACCACAGTCCATGCCCTGAGACTTATATATATACACACACACACACCACAGTCCATGCCCTGAGACTTATATATATACATACACACACACCACAGTCCAGGCCCTGAGACTTATATATATACACACACACACACCACAGTCCATGCCCTGAGACTTATATATATACACACACACCACAGTCCATGCCCTGAGACTTATATATATACACACACACATACCACAGTCCAGGCCCTGAGACTTATATATATACACATACACCACAGTCCAGGCCCTGAGACTTATATATATACACATACACCACAGTCCAGGCCCTGAGACTTATATATATACACACACACCACAGTCCAGGCCCTGAGACTTATATATATACACACACACACACCACAGTCCATGCCCTGAGACTTATATATATACACACACACACCACAGTCCATGCCCTGATACTTTTATATATACACACACACACACCACAGTCCAGGAACTGAGACTTATATATATACACACACACACCACAGTCCATGCCCTGAGACTTATATATATACACACACACACACCACAGTCCAGGCCCTGAGACTTATATATATACACACACACCACAGTCCAGGCCCTGAGACTTATATATATACACACACACACACCACAGTCCATGCCCTGAGACTTATATATATACACACACACATACCACAGTCCAGGAACTGAGACTTATATATATACACACACACACCACAGTCCATGCCCTGATACTTATATATATACACACACACCCCACAGTCCAGACACTGAGACTTATATATATACACACACACACCACAGTCCATGCCCTGATACTTATATATATACACACACACACCACAGTCCAGGCCCTGAGACTTATATATATATACACACACACACCACAGTCCAGGAACTGAGACTTATATATATACACACACACACACCACAGTCCATGCCCTGAGACTTATATATATACACACACACACCACAGTCCATGCCCTGAGACTTAAATATATACACACACACACACCACAGTCCATGCCCTGAGACTTATATATATACACACACACACACCACAGTCCATGCCCTGAGACTTATATATATACACACACACACCACAGTCCATGCCCTGAGACTTATATATATACACACACACACACCACAGTCCAGGAACTGAGACTTATATATATACACACACACACCACAGTCCAGGCCCTGAGACTTATATATATATACACACACACCACAGTCCAGGCCCTGAGACTTATAGATATACACACACACACACCACAGTCCATGCCCTGAGACTTATAGATATACACACTCACACACACCACAGTCCATGCCCTGAGACTTATATATATACACACACACACCACAGTCCATGCCCTGAGACTTATATATATACACACACTCACACCACAGTCCAGGCACTGAGACTTATATATATACACACACACACACCACAGTCCATGCCCTGAGACTTATATATATACACACACACACCACAGTCCAGGCACTGAGACTTATATATATACACACACACACCACAGTCCATGCCCTGAGACTTATATATATACACACACAAACCACAGTCCAGGCACTGAGACTTATATATATATACACACACACACACCACAGTCCAGGCCCTGAGACTTATATATACACACACACCACAGTCCATGCCCTGAGACTTATATATATACACACATACACACACCACAGTCCAGGCCCTGAGACTTATATATATATATACACACACACACACCACAGTCCAGGCCCTGAGACTTATATATATACACACACACACACCACAGTCCAGGCCCTGAGACTTATCTATATACACACACACACCACAGTCCATGCCCTGATACTTATATATATACACACACACACCACAGTCCATGCCCTGATACTTATATATATACACACACACACCACAGTCCATGCCCTGAGACTTCTATATTTACACACACACACCACAGTCCAGGCCCTGAGACTTATATATATACACACACACCACAGTCCATGCCCTGAGACTTATATATATACACACACACACACCACAGTCCAGGCCCTGAGACTTATATATATACACACAGACCACAGTCCAGGCCCTGAGACTTATATATATACACACACACACACCACAGTCCATGCCCTGAGACTTATATATACACACACACACCACAGTCCATGCCCTGATACTTATATATATACACACACACCACAGTCCAGGCCCTGAGACTTATATATATATACACACACACACCACAGTCCATGCCCTGAGACTTATATATACACACACACACACCACAGTCCAGGCCCTGAGACTTATATATATACACACACACACCACAGTCCATGCCCTGAGACTTATATAGATACACACACACCACAGTCCATGCCCTGAGACTTATATATATACACACACACACACCACAGTCCAGGCCCTGAGACTTATATATATACACACACACACACCACAGTCCAGGCCCTGAGACTTATATATATACACACACACCACAGTCCAGGCCCTGAGACTTATATATATACACACACACCACAGTCCAGGCCCTGATACTTATATATATACACACACACACACCACAGTCCATGCCCTGAGACTTATATATATATACACACACACCACAGTCCATGCCCTGAGACTTATATATATACACACACACACCACAGTCCAGGCCCTGAGACTTATATATATATACACACACACCACAGTCCTGGCCCTGAGACTTATATATATATACACACACACCACAGTCCAGGCCCTGAGACTTATATATATACACACACACCACAGTCCAGGCCCTGATACTTATATATATACACACACACACACACCACAGTCCATGCCCTGAGACTTATATATATACACACACACCACAGTCCATGCCCTGAGACTTATATATATACACACACACCACAGTCCATGCCCTGAGACTTATATATATACACACACACACCACAGTCCATGCCCTGAGACTTATATATATACACACACACACACCACAGTCCATGCCCTGAGACTTATATATATACACACACACCACAGTCCATGCCCTGAGACTTATATATATATACACACACACCACAGTCCAGGCACTGAGACTTATATATATACACACACACACCACAGTCCATGCCCTGATACTTATATATATATACACACACACACCACAGTCCAGGCCCTGAGACTTATATATATATATACACACACACCACAGTCCATGCCCTGAGAATTATATATATACACACACACACACCACAGTCCATGCCCTGAGACTTATATATATACACACACACCACAGTCCATGCCCTGAGACTTATATATATACACACACACTCACCACAGTCCAGGCCCTGAGACATATATATATACACACACACCACAGTCCATGCCCTGAGACTTATATATATACACACACACCACAGTCCAGGAACTGAGACTTATATATATACACACACACTCACCACAGTCCAGACCCTGAGACTTATATATATATACACACACACCACAGTCCATGCCCTGAGACTTATATATATACACACACACACCACAGTCCATGCCCTGAGACTTATATATATACACACACACACCACAGTCCATGCCCTGAGACTTATATATATACACACACACACACCACAGTCCATGCCCTGAGACTTATATATATACATACACACACACCACAGTCCAGGCCCTGAGACTTATATATATACACACACACACACCACAGTCCATGCCCTGAGACTTATATATATAAACACACACCACAGTCCATGCCCTGAGACTTATATATATACACACACACATACCACAGTCCAGGCCCTGAGACTTATATATATACACATACACCACTGTCCAGGCCCTGAGACTTATATATATACACACACACACACACCACAGTCCATGCCCTGAGAATTATATATATACACACACACACACCACAGTCCAGGCCCTGAGACTTATATATATACACACACACACCACAGTCTATGCCCTGAGACTTATATATATACACACACACACATCACAGTCCAGGCCCTGAGACTTATATATATATACACACACACACCACAGTCCAGGCCCTGAGACTTATATATATACACACACACACCACAGTCCAGACCCTGAGACTTATATATATACACACACACACCACAGTCCAGGCCCTGAGACTTATATATATACACACACACACACCACAATCCATGCCCTGAGACTTATATATATACACACACACACCACAGTCCAGACCCTGAGACTTATATATATATACACACACATACCACAGTCCAGGCCCTGAGACTTATATATACACACACACACACCACAGTCCAGGCCCTGAGACTTATATATATACACACACACACACACCACAGTCCATGCCCTGATACTTATATATATACACACACATACACCACAGTCCAGGCCCTGAGACTTATATATATACACACACACACCACAGTCCAGGCCCTGAGACTTATATATATATACACACACACTCACCACAGTCCATGCCCTGAGACTTATATATATACACACACACACCACAGTCCATGCCCTGAGACTTATATATACACACACACACCCCACAGTCCAGAACCTGAGACTTATATATATACACACACACACCACAGTCCAGGCCCTGAGACTTATATATATACACACACACACCACAGTCCAGGCCCTGAGACTTATATATATACACACACACACCACAGTCCATGCCCTGATACTTATATATATACACACACACACCACAGTCCAGGCCCTGAGACTTATATATATACACACACACACACCACATTCCATGCCCTGAGACTTATATATATACACACACACACACCACAGTCCAGACCCTGAGACTTATATATATATACACACACACACCACAGTCCATGCCCTGAGACTTATATATATACACACACACACCACAGTCCATGCCCTGAGACTTATATATATACACACACACACACCACAGTCCAGGAACTGAGACTTATATATATACACACACACACCACAGTCCAGGCCCTGAGACATATATATATACACACTCACACACCACAGTCCAGGCCCTGAGACTTATATATATACACACACACACCACAGTCCAGGCCCTGAGACTTATATATATACACACTCACACACCACAGTCCAGGCCCTGAGACTTATATATATACACACACACACACCACAGTCCAGGCCCTGAGACTTATATATATACACACTCACACACCACAGTCCAGGCCCTGAGACTTATATATATACACACACACACCACAGTCCATGCCCTGAGACCTATATATAAACACTCACACACCACAGTCCAGGCCCTGAGACTTATATATATACACACACACACCACAGTCCAGGCCCTGAGACTTATATATATACACACACACACCACAGTCCATGCCCTGAGACTTATATATACACACACAAACCACAGTCCATGCCCTGAGACTTATATATATACACACACACACACCACAGTCCAGGAACTGAGACTTATATATATACACACACACACACCAAAGTCCATGCCCTGAGACTTATATATATACACACACACCACAGTCCAGGCCCTCAGACTTATATATATACACACACACACACCACAGTCCAGACCCTGAGACTTATATATATACACACACACACACCACAGTCCAGGAACTGATACTTATATATATACACACACACCACAGTCCAGACCCTGAGACTTATATATATACACACACACACACCACAGTCCATGCCCTGAGACTTATATATACACACACACACACCACAGTCCAGACCCTGAGACTTATATATATACACACACACACACCACAGTCCAGGCCCTGAGACTTATAGATAAACACACACACACACCACAGTCCAGGCACTGAGAATTATATATATACACACACACACCACAGTCCAGACCCTGAGACTTATATATATATATACACACACACACCACAGTCCATGCCCTGAGACTTATATATATACACACACACACCACAGTCCATGCCCTGAGACTTATATATATACACACACACACACCACAGTCCAGGAACTGAGACTTATATATATACACACACACACCACAGTCCAGGCCCTAAGACATATATATATATACACTCACACACCACAGTCCAGGCCCTGAGACTTATATATATACACACACACACACCACAGTCCATGCCCTGAGACTTATATATATACATACACACACACCACAGTCCAGGCCCTGAGACTTATATATATACACACACACACACCACAGTCCATGCCCTGAGACTGATATATATACACACACACCACAGTCCATGCCCTGAGACTTATATATATACACACACACATACCACAGTCCAGGCCCTGAGACTTATATATATACACATACACCACAGTCCAGGCCCTGAGACTTATATATATACACACACACACACACCACAGTCCATGCCCTGAGAATTATATATATACACACACACACACCACAGTCCAGGCCCTGAGACTTATATATATACACACACACACCACAGTCCATGCCCTGAGACTTATATATATACACACACACACACCACAGTCCAGGCCCTGAGACTTATATATATATACACACACACACCACAGTCCAGGCCCTGAGACTTATATATATACACACACACACACCACAATCCATGCCCTGAGACTTATATATATACACACACACACCACAGTCCAGACCCTGAGACTTATATATATATACACACACACACCACAGTCCAGGCCCTGAGACTTATATATACACACACACACACCACAGTCCAGGCCCTGAGACTTATATATATAAACACACACACACCACAGTCCAGGCCCTGAGACTTATATATATACACACACACACACACCACAGTCCATGCCCTGATACTTATATATATACACACACATACACCACAGTCCAGGCCCTGAGACTTATATATATACACACACACACCACAGTCCAGGCCCTGAGACTTATATATATATACACACACACTCACCACAGTCCATGCCCTGAGACTTATATATATACACACACACACCACAGTCCATGCCCTGAGACTTATATATACACACACACACCCCACAGTCCAGAACCTGAGACTTATATATATACACACACACACCACAGTCCAGGCCCTGAGACTTATATATATACACACACACAACACAGTCCAGGCCCTGAGACTTATATATATACACACACACACCACAGTCCATGCCCTGATACTTATATATATACACACACACACCACAGTCCAGGCCCTGACACTTATATATATACACACACACGCACCACATTCCATGCCCTGAGACTTATATATATACACACACACACACCACAGTCCAGACCCTGAGACTTATATATATATACACACACACACCACAGTCCATGCCCTGAGACTTATATATATACACACACACACCACAGTCCATGCCCTGAGACTTATATATATACACACACACACACCACAGTCCAGGAACTGAGACTTATATATATACACACACACACCACAGTCCAGGCCCTGAGACATATATATATACACACTCACACACCACAGTCCAGGCCCTGAGACTTATATATATACACACACACACCACAGTCCATGCCCTGAGACTTATATATATACACACACACACCACAGTCCATGCCCTGAGACTTATATATACACACACACACCCCACAGTCCAGAACCTGAGACTTATATATATACACACACACACCACAGTCCAGGCCCTGAGACTTATATATATACACACACACAACACAGTCCAGGCCCTGAGACTTATATATATACACACACACACCACAGTCCATGCCCTGATACTTATATATATACACACACACACCACAGTCCAGGCCCTGAGACTTATATATATACACACACACACACACCACAGTCCATGCCCTGAGAATTATATATATACACACACACACACCACAGTCCAGGCCCTGAGACTTATATATATACACACACACACCACAGTCCATGCCCTGAGACTTATATATATACACACACACACACCACAGTCCAGGCCCTGAGACTTATATATATATACACACACACACCACAGTCCAGGCCCTGAGACTTATATATATACACACACACACACCACAATCCATGCCCTGAGACTTATATATATACACACACACACCACAGTCCAGACCCTGAGACTTATATATATATACACACACACACCACAGTCCAGGCCCTGAGACTTATATATACACACACACACACCACAGTCCAGGCCCTGAGACTTATATATATAAACACACACACACCACAGTCCAGGCCCTGAGACTTATATATATACACACACACACACACCACAGTCCATGCCCTGATACTTATATATATACACACACATACACCACAGTCCAGGCCCTGAGACTTATATATATACACACACACACCACAGTCCAGGCCCTGAGACTTATATATATATACACACACACTCACCACAGTCCATGCCCTGAGACTTATATATATACACACACACACCACAGTCCATGCCCTGAGACTTATATATACACACACACACCCCACAGTCCAGAACCTGAGACTTATATATATACACACACACACCACAGTCCAGGCCCTGAGACTTATATATATACACACACACAACACAGTCCAGGCCCTGAGACTTATATATATACACACACACACCACAGTCCATGCCCTGATACTTATATATATACACACACACACCACAGTCCAGGCCCTGACACTTATATATATACACACACACGCACCACATTCCATGCCCTGAGACTTATATATATACACACACACACACCACAGTCCAGACCCTGAGACTTATATATATATACACACACACACCACAGTCCATGCCCTGAGACTTATATATATACACACACACACCACAGTCCATGCCCTGAGACTTATATATATACACACACACACACCACAGTCCAGGAACTGAGACTTATATATATACACACACACACCACAGTCCAGGCCCTGAGACATATATATATACACACTCACACACCACAGTCCAGGCCCTGAGACTTATATATATACACACACACACCACAGTCCAGGCCCTGAGACTTATATATATACACACTCACACACCACAGTCCAGGCCCTGAGACTTATATATATACACACACACACACCACAGTCCAGGCCCTGAGACTTATATATATACACACTCACACACCACAGTCCAGGCCCTGAGACTTATATATATACACACACACACCACAGTCCATGCCCTGAGACCTATATATAAACACTCACACACCACAGTCCAGGCCCTGAGACTTATATATATACACACACACACCACAGTCCAGGCCCTGAGACTTATATATATACACACACACACCACAGTCCATGCCCTGAGACTTATATATACACACACAAACCACAGTCCATGCCCTGAGACTTATATATATACACACACACACCACAGTCCAGGAACTGAGACTTATATATATACACACACACACACCAAAGTCCATGCCCTGAGACTTATATATATACACACACACCACAGTCCAGGCCCTGAGACTTATATATATACACACACACACACCACAGTCCATGCCCTGAGACTTATATATATATACACACACCACAGTCCAGGCCCTGAGACTTATATATATACACACACACACCACAGTCCAGGCCCTGAGACTTATATATATATACACACTCACACCACAGTCCATGCCCAGAGACTTATATATATACACACACACACCACAGTCCAGGCCCTGAGACTTATAGATAAACACACACACACACCACAGTCCAGGCCCTGAGAATTATATATATACACACACACACCACAGTCCAGGCCCTGAGACTTATATATATACACACACACACACCACAGTCCAGACCCTGAGACTTATATATATACACACACACACACCACAGTCCAGGAACTGATACTTATATATATACACACACACCACAGTCCAGACCCTGAGACTTATATATACACACACACACACCACAGTCCAGGAACTGAGACTTATATATATACACACACACACACCAAAGTCCATGCCCTGAGACTTATATATATACACACACACCACAGTCCAGGCCCTGAGACTTATATATATACACACACACACACCACAGTCCATGCCCTGAGACTTATATATATACACACACACACCACAGTCCAGGCCCTGAGACTTATATATATACACACTCACACCACAGTCCATGCCCAGAGACTTATATATATACACACACACACCACAGTCCAGGCCCTGAGACTTATAGATAAACACACACACACACCACAGTCCAGGCCCTGAGAATTATATATATACACACACACACCACAGTCCAGGCCCTGAGACTTATATATATACACACACACACACCACAGTCCAGACCCTGAGACTTATATATATACACACACACACACCACAGTCCAGGAACTGATACTTATATATATACACACACACCACAGTCCAGACCCTGAGACTTATATATATACACACACACACCACAGTCCAGGAACTGAGACTTATATATACACACACACACACCACAGTCCAGACCCTGAGACTTATATATATACACACACACACACCACAGTCCAGGCCCTGAGACTTATAGATAAACACACACACACACCACAGTCCAGGCCCTGAGAATTATATATATACACACACACACCACAGTCCAGACCCTGAGACTTATATATATATACACACACACACCACAGTCCATGCCCTGAGACTTATATATATACACACACACACCACAGTCCATGCCCTGAGACTTATATATATACACACACACACCACAGTCCAGGAACTGAGACTTATATATATACACACACACACCACAGTCCAGGCCCTAAGACATATATATATACACACTCACACACCACAGTCCAGGCCCTGAGACTTATATATATATACACACACACACACCACAGTCCAGGCCCTGAGACTTATATATATACACACACACACCACAGTCCAGGCCCTGAGACATATATATATACACACTCACACACCACAGTCCAGGCCCTGAGACTTATATATATACACACACACACCACAGTCCAGGCCCTGAGACTTATATATATACACACTCACACACCACAGTCCAGGCCCTGAGACTTATATATATACACACACACACACCACAGTCCAGGCCCTGAGACTTATATATATACACACTCACACACCACAGTCCAGGCCCTGAGACTTATATATATACACACTCACACACCACAGTCCAGGCCCTGAGACTTATATATATACACACACACACCACAGTCCATGCCCTGAGACCTATATATAAACACTCACACACCACAGTCCAGGCCCTGAGACTTATATATATACACACACACACCACAGTCCAGGCCCTGAGACTTATATATATACACACACACACCACAGTCCATGCCCTGAGACTTATATATACACACACAAACCACAGTCCATGCCCTGAGACTTATATATATACACACACACACACCACAGTCCAGGAACTGAGACTTATATATATACACACACACACACCAAAGTCCATGCCCTGAGACTTATATATATACACACACACCACAGTCCAGGCCCTGAGACTTATATATATACACACACACACACCACAGTCCATGTCCTGAGACTTATATATATACACACACACACCACAGTCCAGGCCCTGAGACTTATATATATACACACACACACCACAGTCCATGCCCAGAGACTTATATATATATATACACTCACCACAGTCCAGGCCCTGAGACTTATATATATACACACACACACACCACAGTCCAGACCCTGAGACTTATATATATACACACACACACACCACAGTCCAGGAACTGATACTTATATATATACACACACACCACAGTCCAGACCCTGAGACTTATATATATACACACACACACACCACAGTCCAGGAACTGAGACTTATATATACACACACACACACCACAGTCCAGACCCTGAGACTTATATATATACACACACACACACCACAGTCCAGGCCCTGAGACTTATAGATAAACACACACACACACCACAGTCCAGGAACTGAGACTTATATATATACACACAAACACCACAGTCCAGACCCTGAGACTTATATATATACACACACACACACCACAGTCCAGGCCCTGAGACTTATAGATAAACACACACACACACCACAGTCCAGGCCCTGAGAATTATATATATACACACACACACCACAGTCCAGACCCTGAGACTTATATATATATACACACACACACCACAGTCCATGCCCTGAGACTTATATATATACACACACACACCACAGTCCATGCCCTGAGACTTATATATATACACACACACACACCACAGTCCAGGAACTGAGACTTATATATATACACACACACACCACAGTCCAGGCCCTAAGACATATATATATATACACTCACACACCACAGTCCAGGCCCTGAGACTTATATATATACACACACACACACCACAGTCCAGGCCCTGAGACTTATATATATACACACACACACCACAGTCCAGGCCCTGAGACATATATATATACACACTCACACACCACAGTCCAGGCCCTGAGACTTATATATATACACACACACACCACAGTCCAGGCCCTGAGACTTATATATATACACACTCACACACCACAGTCCAGGCCCTGAGACTTATATATATACACACACACACACCACAGTCCAGGCCCTGAGACTTATATATATACACACTCACACACCACAGTCCAGGCCCTGAGACTTATATATATACACACACACACACCACAGTCCAGGCCCTGAGACTTATATATATACACACACACACCACAGTCCAGGCCCTGAGACATATATATATACCCACTCACACACCACAGTCCAGGCCCTGAGACTTATATATATACACACACACACCACAGTCCAGGCCCTGAGACTTATATATATACACACTCACACACCACAGTCCAGGCCCTGAGACTTATATATATACACACACACACACCACAGTCCAGGCCCTGAGACTTATATATATACACACTCACACGCCACAGTCCAGGCCCTGAGACTTATATATATAAACACACACACACCACAGTCCAGGCCCTGAGACTTATATATAAACACACACACTCCACAGTCCAGGCCCTGAGACTTATATATATACA
Source organism: Heterodontus francisci (assembly GCF_036365525.1). NCBI lineage: Eukaryota > Metazoa > Chordata > Chondrichthyes > Heterodontiformes > Heterodontidae > Heterodontus > Heterodontus francisci. The sequence continues at coordinate 25,149 of NW_027141737.1, forward strand.
CACACACACACCACATTCCAGGCCCTGAGACTTATATATATACACACACACACCACAGTCCAGGCCCTGAGACTTATATATATACACACACTCACCACAGTCCATGCCCTGAGACTTATATATATACACACACACACACCACAGTCCAGGCCCTGAGACTTATATATATACACACACACACCACAGTCCATGCCCTGAGACTTATATATATACACACACACACCACAGTCCAGGCCCTGAGACTTATATATATACACACACTCACCACAGTCCATGCCCTGAGACTTATATATATACACACACACACACCACAGTCCAGGCCCTGAGACTTATATATATACACACACACACCACAGTCCATGCCCTGAGACTTATATATATACACACACACACCACAGTCCAGACCCTGAGACTTTTATATATACACACACACACCACAGTCCAGGCCCTGAGACTTATATATATACACACACTCACCACAGTCCATGCCCTGAGACTTATATATATACACACACACACACCACAGTCCAGGCCCTGAGACTTATATATATACACACACACACCACAGTCCATGCCCTGAGACTTATATATATACACACACACACCACAGTCCAGGCCCTGAGACTTATATATATACACACACTCACCACAGTCCATGCCCTGAGACTTATATATATACACACACACACACCACAGTCCATGCCCTGAGACTTATATATAAACACTCACACACCACAGTCCAGGCCCTGAGACTTATATATATACACACACACACCACAGTCCAGGCCCTGAGACTTATATATATACACACACTCACCACAGTCCATGCCCTGAGACTTATATATATACACACACACACACCACAGTCCAGGCCCTGAGACTTATATATATACACACACACACCACAGTCCATGCCCTGAGACTGATATATATACACACACAAACCACAGTCCATGCCCTGAGACTTATATATACACACACACACACCACAGTCCAGGAACTGATACTTATATATATACACACACACACCACAGTCCAGGCCCTGAGACTTATATATATACACACACACACCACAGTCCAGGCCCTGAGACTTATATATATACACACACACACACCACAGTCCAGGCCCAGAGATTTATATATATATGCACACTCACACCACAGTCCAGGCCCTGAGACTTATATATATACACACACTCACCACAGTCCATGCCCTGAGACTTATATATATATACACACACACACACCACAGTCCAGGAACTGATACTTATATATATATACACACACACACCACAGTCCAGGCCCTGAGACTTATATATATACACACACACACCACAGTCCAGGCCCTGAGACTTATATATATATACACTCACACACCACAGTCCAGGCACTGAGACATATATATATACACACACACACCACAGTCCAGGCCCTGAGACTTATATATATACACACACACACCACAGTCCAGGAACTGATACTTATATATATACACACACACACACCACAGTCCAGGCCCTGAGACTTATATATATATACACACACACACACCACAGTCCAGGCCCTGAGACTTATATATATACACACACACACCACAGTCCAGGCCCTGAGACATATATATATACACACTCACACACCACAGTCCAGGCCCTGAGACTTATATATATACACACACACACCACAGTCCAGGCCCTGAGACTTATATATATACACACTCACACACCACAGTCCAGGCCCTGAGACTTATATATATACACACACACACACCACAGTCCAGGCCCTGAGACTTATATATATACACACTCACACACCACAGTCCAGGCCCTGAGACTTATATATATACACACTCACACACCACAGTCCAGGCCCTGAGACTTATATATATACACACACACACCACAGTCCATGCCCTGAGACCTATATATAAACACTCACACACCACAGTCCAGGCCCTGAGACTTATATATATACACACACACACCACAGTCCAGGCCCTGAGACTTATATATATACACACACACACCACAGTCCATGCCCTGAGACTTATATATACACACACAAACCACAGTCCATGCCCTGAGACTTATATATACACACACAAACCACAGTCCATGCCCTGAGACTTATATATATACACACACACACACCACAGTCCAGGAACTGAGACTTATATATATACACACACACACCACAGTCCAGGCCCTAAGACATATATATATATACACTCACACACCACAGTCCAGGCCCTGAGACTTATATATATACACACACACCACAGTCCAGGCCCTGAGACTTATATATATACACACACACACACCACAGTCCATGCCCTGAGACTTATATATATACACACACACACCACAGTCCAGGCCCTGAGACTTATATATATACACACACACACCACAGTCCATGCCCAGAGACTTATATATATACACACACACACACCACAGTCCAGGCCCTGAGACTTATAGATAAACACACACACACACCACAGTCCAGGCCCTGAGAATTATATATATACACACACACACCACAGTCCAGGCCCTGAGACTTATATATATACACACACACACCACAGTCCATGCCCTGAGACCTATATATAAACACTCACACACCACAGTCCAGGCCCTGAGACTTATATATATATACACACACACACCACAGTCCAGGCCCTGAGACTTATATATATACACACACACACCACAGTCCATGCCCTGAGACTTATATATACACACACAAACCACAGTCCATGCCCTGAGACTTATATATATACACACACACACCACAGTCCAGGAACTGAGACTTATATATATACACACACACACACCAAAGTCCATGCCCTGAGACTTATATATATACACACACACCACAGTCCAGGCCCTGAGACTTATATATATACACACACACACACCACAGTCCATGCCCTGAGACTTATATATATATACACACACCACAGTCCAGGCCCTGAGACTTATATATATACACACACACACCACAGTCCAGGCCCTGAGACTTATATATATACACACTCACACCACAGTCCATGCCCAGAGACTTATATATATACACACACACACCACAGTCCAGGCCCTGAGACTTATAGATAAACACACACACACACCACAGTCCAGGCCCTGAGAATTATATATATACACACACACACCACAGTCCAGGCCCTGAGACTTATATATATACACACACACACACCACAGTCCAGACCCTGAGACGTATATATATACACACACACACACCACAGTCCAGGAACTGATACTTATATATATACACACACACCACAGTCCAGACCCTGAAACTTATATATACACACACACACACCACAGTCCAGGAACTGAGACTTATATATATACACACACACACACCAAAGTCCATGCCCTGAGACTTATATATATACACACACACCACAGTCCAGGCCCTGAGACTTATATATATACACACACACACACCACAGTCCATGCCCTGAGACTTATATATATACACACACACACCACAGTCCAGGCCCTGAGACTTATATATATACACACTCACACCACAGTCCATGCCCAGAGACTTATATATATACACACACACACCACAGTCCAGGCCCTGAGACTTATAGATAAACACACACACACACCACAGTCCAGGCCCTGAGAATTATATATATACACACACACACCACAGTCCAGGCCCTGAGACTTATATATATACACACACACACACCACAGTCCAGACCCTGAGACTTATATATATACACACACACACACCACAGTCCAGGAACTGATACTTATATATATATACACACACACCACAGTCCAGACCCTGAGACTTATATATATACACACACACACCACAGTCCAGGAACTGAGACTTATATATACACACACACACACCACAGTCCAGACCCTGAGACTTATATATATACACACACACACACCACAGTCCAGGCCCTGAGACTTATAGATAAACACACACACACACCACAGTCCAGGCCCTGAGAATTATATATATACACACACACACCACAGTCCAGACCCTGAGACTTATATATATATATACACACACACACCACAGTCCATGCCCTGAGACTTATATATATACACACACACACCACAGTCCATGCCCTGAGACTTATATATATACACACACACACCACAGTCCAGGAACTGAGACTTATATATATACACACACACACCACAGTCCAGGCCCTAAGACATATATATATACACACTCACACACCACAGTCCAGGCCCTGAGACTTATATATATATACACACACACACACCGCAGTCCAGGCCCTGAGACTTATATATATACACACACACACCACAGTCCAGGCCCTGAGACATATATATATACACACTCACACACCACAGTCCAGGCCCTGAGACTTATATATATACACACACACACCACAGTCCAGGCCCTGAGACTTATATATATACACACTCACACACCACAGTCCAGGCCCTGAGACTTATATATATACACACACACACACCACAGTCCAGGCCCTGAGACTTATATATATACACACTCACACACCACAGTCCAGGCCCTGAGACTTATATATATACACACTCACACACCACAGTCCAGGCCCTGAGACTTATATATATACACACACACACCACAGTCCATGCCCTGAGACCTATATATAAACACTCACACACCACAGTCCAGGCCCTGAGACTTATATATATACACACACACACCACAGTCCAGGCCCTGAGACTTATATATATACACACACACACCACAGTCCATGCCCTGAGACTTATATATACACACACAAACCACAGTCCATGCCCTGAGACTTATATATATACACACACACACACCACAGTCCAGGAACTGAGACTTATATATATACACACACACACACCAAAGTCCATGCCCTGAGACTTATATATATACACACACACCACAGTCCAGGCCCTGAGACTTATATATATACACACACACACACCACAGTCCATGTCCTGAGACTTATATATATACACACACACACCACAGTCCAGGCCCTGAGACTTATATATATACACACACACACCACAGTCCATGCCCAGAGACTTATATATATATATACACTCACCACAGTCCAGGCCCTGAGACTTATATATATACACACACACACACCACAGTCCAGACCCTGAGACTTATATATATACACACACACACACCACAGTCCAGGAACTGATACTTATATATATACACACACACCACAGTCCAGACCCTGAGACTTATATATATACACACACACACACCACAGTCCAGGAACTGAGACTTATATATACACACACACACACCACAGTCCAGACCCTGAGACTTATATATATACACACACACACACCACAGTCCAGGCCCTGAGACTTATAGATAAACACACACACACACCACAGTCCAGGAACTGAGACTTATATATATACACACAAACACCACAGTCCAGACCCTGAGACTTATATATATACACACACACACACCACAGTCCAGGCCCTGAGACTTATAGATAAACACACACACACACCACAGTCCAGGCCCTGAGAATTATATATATACACACACACACCACAGTCCAGACCCTGAGACTTATATATATATACACACACACACCACAGTCCATGCCCTGAGACTTATATATATACACACACACACCACAGTCCATGCCCTGAGACTTATATATATACACACACACACACCACAGTCCAGGAACTGAGACTTATATATATACACACACACACCACAGTCCAGGCCCTAAGACATATATATATATACACTCACACACCACAGTCCAGGCCCTGAGACTTATATATATACACACACACACACCACAGTCCAGGCCCTGAGACTTATATATATACACACACACACCACAGTCCAGGCCCTGAGACATATATATATACACACTCACACACCACAGTCCAGGCCCTGAGACTTATATATATACACACACACACCACAGTCCAGGCCCTGAGACTTATATATATACACACTCACACACCACAGTCCAGGCCCTGAGACTTATATATATACACACACACACACCACAGTCCAGGCCCTGAGACTTATATATATACACACTCACACACCACAGTCCAGGCCCTGAGACTTATATATATACACACACACACACCACAGTCCAGGCCCTGAGACTTATATATATACACACACACACCACAGTCCAGGCCCTGAGACATATATATATACCCACTCACACACCACAGTCCAGGCCCTGAGACTTATATATATACACACACACACCACAGTCCAGGCCCTGAGACTTATATATATACACACTCACACACCACAGTCCAGGCCCTGAGACTTATATATATACACACACACACACCACAGTCCAGGCCCTGAGACTTATATATATACACACTCACACGCCACAGTCCAGGCCCTGAGACTTATATATATAAACACACACACACCACAGTCCAGGCCCTGAGACTTATATATAAACACACACACTCCACAGTCCAGGCCCTGAGACTTATATATATACACACACACACACCACAGTCCAGGCCCTGAGACTTATATATATACACACACACACCACAGTCCAGGCCCTGAGACTTTTATATATACACACACACACCACAGTCCAGGCCCTGAGACTTATATATATACACACACTCACCACAGTCCATGCCCTGAGACTTATATATATACACACACACACACCACAGTCCAGGCCCTGAGACTTATATATATACACACACACACCACAGTCCATGCCCTGAGACTTATATATATACACACACACACCACAGTCCAGGCCCTGAGACTTATATATATACACACACTCACCACAGTCCATGCCCTGAGACTTATATATATACACACACACACACCACAGTCCATGCCCTGAGACTTATATATAAACACTCACACACCACAGTCCAGGCCCTGAGACTTATATATATACACACACACACCACAGTCCAGGCCCTGAGACTTATATATATACACACACTCACCACAGTCCATGCCCTGAGACTTATATATATACACACACACACACCACAGTCCAGGCCCTGAGACTTATATATATACACACACACACCACAGTCCAGGAACTGATACTTATATATATACACACACACACACCACAGTCCAGGCCCTGAGACTTATATATATATACACACACACACACCACAGTCCAGGCCCTGAGACTTATATATATACACACACACACCACAGTCCAGGCCCTGAGACATATATATATACACACTCACACACCACAGTCCAGGCCCTGAGACTTATATATATACACACACACACCACAGTCCAGGCCCTGAGACTTATATATATACACACTCACACACCACAGTCCAGGCCCTGAGACTTATATATATACACACACACACACCACAGTCCAGGCCCTGAGACTTATATATATACACACTCACACACCACAGTCCAGGCCCTGAGACTTATATATATACACACTCACACACCACAGTCCAGGCCCTGAGACTTATATATATACACACACACACCACAGTCCATGCCCTGAGACCTATATATAAACACTCACACACCACAGTCCAGGCCCTGAGACTTATATATATACACACACACACCACAGTCCAGGCCCTGAGACTTATATATATACACACACACACCACAGTCCATGCCCTGAGACTTATATATACACACACAAACCACAGTCCATGCCCTGAGACTTATATATACACACACAAACCACAGTCCATGCCCTGAGACTTATATATATACACACACACACACCACAGTCCAGGAACTGAGACTTATATATATACACACACACACCACAGTCCAGGCCCTAAGACATATATATATATACACTCACACACCACAGTCCAGGCCCTGAGACTTATATATATACACACACACCACAGTCCAGGCCCTGAGACTTATATATATACACACACACACACCACAGTCCATGCCCTGAGACTTATATATATACACACACACACCACAGTCCAGGCCCTGAGACTTATATATATACACACACACACCACAGTCCATGCCCAGAGACTTATATATATACACACACACACACCACAGTCCAGGCCCTGAGACTTATAGATAAACACACACACACACCACAGTCCAGGCCCTGAGAATTATATATATACACACACACACCACAGTCCAGGCCCTGAGACTTATATATATACACACACACACACCACAGTCCAGACCCTGAGACTTATATATATACACACACACACACCACAGTCCAGGAACTGATACTTATATATATACACACACACCACAGTCCAGACCCTGAGACTTATATATATACACACACACACACCACAGTCCATGCCCTGAGACTTATATATATACACACACACACCACAGTCCAGGCCCTGAGACTTATATATATACACACACACACCACAGTCCATGCCCTGAGACTTATATACATACACACACACCACAGTCCAGGCCCTGAGACTTATATATATACACACACACACACCACAGTCCATGCCCTGAGACTTATATATATACACACACACACCACAGTCCAGGCCCTGAGACTTATATATATACACACACACACCACAGTCCATGCCCAGAGACTTATATATATACACACACACACACCACAGTCCAGGCCCTGAGACTTATAGATAAACACACACACACACCACAGTCCAGGCCCTGAGAATTATATATATACACACACACACCACAGTCCAGGCCCTGAGACTTATATATATACACACACACACACCACAGTCCAGACCCTGAGACTTATATATATACACACACACACACCACAGTCCAGGAACTGATACTTATATATATACACACACACCACAGTCCAGACCCTGAGACTTATATATATACACACACACACACCACAGTCCAGGAACTGATACTTATATATATATACACACACACACCACAGTCCAGACCCTGAGACTTATATATATATACACACACACACCACAGTCCAGGCCCTGAGACTTATAGATAAACACACACACACACCACAGTCCAGGCCCTGAGAATTATATATATACACACACACACCACAGTCCAGACCCTGAGACTTATATATATATACACACACACACCACAGTCCATGCCCTGAGACTTATATATATACACACACACACCACAGTCCATGCCCTGAGACTTATATATATACACACACACACCACAGTCCAGGAACTGAGACTTATATATATACACACACACACCACAGTCCAGGCCCTAAGACATATATATATATACACTCACACACCACAGTCCAGGCCCTGAGACTTATATATATACACACACACACACCACAGTCCAGGCCCTGAGACTTATATATATACACACACACACCACAGTCCAGGCCCTGAGACATATATATATACACACTCACACACCACAGTCCAGGCCCTGAGACTTATATATATACACACACACACCACAGTCCAGGCCCTGAGACTTATATATATACACACTCACACACCACAGTCCAGGCCCTGAGACTTATATATATACACACACACACACCACAGTCCAGGCCCTGAGACTGATATATATACACACTCACACACCACAGTCCAGGCCCTGAGACTTATATATATACACACACACACACCACAGTCCAGGCCCTGAGACTTATATATATACACACACACACCACAGTCCAGGCCCTGAGACATATATATATACACACTCACACACCACAGTCCAGGCCCTGAGACTTATATATATACACACACACACCACAGTCCAGGCCCTGAGACTTATATATATACACACTCACACACCACAGTCCAGGCCCTGAGACTTATATATATACACACACACACACCACAGTCCAGGCCCTGAGACTTATATATATACACACTCACACACCACAGTCCAGGCCCTGAGACTTATATATATACACACACACACACCACAGTCCAGGCCCTGAGACTTATATATAAACACACACACTCCACAGTCCAGGCCCTGAGACTTATATATATATACACACACACCACAGTCCATGCCCTGAGACTTATATATAAACACTCACACACCACAGTCCAGGCCCTGAGACTTATATATATACACACACACACCACAGTCCAGGCCCTGAGACTTATATATATACACACACTCACCACAGTCCATGCCCTGAGACTTATATATATACACACACACACACCACAGTCCAGGAACTGATACTTATATATATACACACACACACACCACAGTCCAGGCCCTGAGACTTATATATATACACACACACACACCACAGTCCAGGCCCTGAGACTTATATATAAACACACACACTCCACAGTCCAGGCCCTGAGACTTATATATATATACACACACACCACAGTCCATGCCCTGAGACTTATATATAAACACTCACACACCACAGTCCAGGCCCTGAGACTTATATATATACACACACACACCACAGTCCAGGCCCTGAGACTTATATATATACACACACTCACCACAGTCCATGCCCTGAGACTTATATATATACACACACACACACCACAGTCCAGGAACTGATACTTATATATATACACACACACACCACAGTCCAGGCCCTGAGACTTATATATATATACACACACACCACAGTCCATGCCCTGAGACTTATATATAAACACTCACACACCACAGTCCAGGCCCTGAGACTTATATATATACACACACACACCACAGTCCAGGCCCTGAGACTTATATATATACACACACACACCACAGTCCAGGCCCTGAGACTTATATATATATACACACACACACCACAGTCCAGGCCCTGAGACTTATATATATACACACACAAACCACAGTCCATGCCCTGAGACTTATATATATACGCACACACACACCACAGTCCAGGAACTGATACTTATATATATACACACACACACCACAGTCCAGGCCCTGAGACTTATATATATACACACACACACCACAGTCCAGGCCCTGAGACTTATATATATATACACACACACACCACAGTCCAGGCCCTGAGACTTATATATATACACACACAAACCACAGTCCATGCCCTGAGACTTATATATATACGCACACACACACCACAGTCCAGGAACTGATACTTATATATATACACACACACACCACAGTCCAGGCCCTGAGACTTATATATATACACACACACACCACAGTCCAGGCCCTGAGACTTATATATATACACACACACACCACAGTCCAGGCCCTGAGACTTATATATACACACACACCACAGTCCAGGCCCTGAGACTTATATATATACACTCACACACCACAGTCCAGGCCCAGAGACTTATATATATACACACACACACCACAGTCCAGGCCCTGAGACTTATATATATACACACACACACCACAGTCCAGGCCCAGAGACTTATATATATACACACACACCACAGTCCAGGCCCTGAGACTTATATATACACACACACACACACCACAGTCCAGGCCCAGAGATTTATATATATATGCACACACACACCACAGTCCAGGCCCTGAGACTTATATATATGCACACACTCACCACAGTCCATGCCCTGAGACTTATATATATACACACACACACCACAGTCCAGGCCCTGAGACTTATATATATACACACACACCACAGTCCAGGCCCTGAGACTTATATATATATACACACACACCACAGTCCATGCCCTGAGACTTATATATACACACACACACACACACCACAGTCCAGGCCCTGAGACTTATATATATTTACACACACACACCACAGTCCATGCCCTGAGACTTATATATATACACACACACACACCACAGTCCAGGAACTGATACTTATATATATACACACACACACACCACAGTCCATGCCCTGAGACTTATATATATACACACACACACACCACAGTCCAGGAACTGATACTTATATATATACACACACACACCACAGTCCAGGCCCTGAGACTTATATATATATACACACACACACCACAGTCCAGGAACTGATACTTATATATATACACACACACACCACAGTCCAGGCCCTGAGACTTATATATATACTCACACACACCACAGTCCAGGCCCTGAGACTTATATATATACACACTCACACACCACAGTCCAGGCCCTGAGACTTATATATATACACACACACACACCACAGTCCATGCCCTGAGACTTATATATATACACACACACACACACCACAGTCCAGGCCCTGAGACTTAAATATATATACACACACACACCACAGTCCAGGCCCTGAGACTTATATATATACACACACACACACACCACAGTCCAGGCCCTGAGACTTATATATATACACACACACACCACAGTCCATGCCCTGAGACTTATATATATACACACACACACACCACAGTCCAGGCCCTGAGACTTATATATATACACACACACCACAGTCCAGGCCCTGAGACTTATATATATATACACACACACACCACAGTCCAGGCCCTGAGACTTATATATACACACACACACACACCACAGTCCAGGCCCTGAGACTTATATATATACACACACACACACCACAGTCCAGGCCCTGAGACTTATATATATACACACACACACACCACAGTCCAGGCCCTGAGACTTATATATATACACACACACACCACAGTGCAGGCCCTGAGACTTATATATATACACTCACACACACCACAGTCCAGGCCCTGAGACTTATATATATACACACACACACCACAGTCCATGCCCTGAGACTTATATATATACACACACACACACCACAGTCCAGGCCCTGAGACTTATATATATACACACACACACCACAGTCCAGGCCCTGAGACTTATATATATACACACACACACACCACAGTCCAGGCCCTGAGACTTATATATATACACACACACACCACAGTCCAGGCCCTGAGACTTATATATATACACTCACACACACCACAGTCCAGGCCCTGAGACTTAAATATATACACACACACCACAGTCCAGACCCTGAGACTTATATATATACACACACACCACAGTCCAGGCCCTGAGACTTATATATATACACACACACACCACAGTCCAGGCCCTGAGACTTATATATATACACACACACACACCACAGTCCAGGCCCTGAGACTTATATATATACACACACACACCACAGTCCAGGCCCTGAGACTTATATATATACACACACACACACCACAGTCCAGGCCCTGATACTTATATATATACACACACACCACAGTCCAGGCCCTGAAACTTATATATATACACACACACACACCACAGTCCAGGCCCTGAGACTTATATATATACACACACACACCACAGTCCAGGCCCTGAGACTTATATATATACACACACACACACCACAGTCCAGGCCCTGATACTTATATATATACACACACACCACAGTCCATGACCTGAGACTTATATATATACACACACTCACCACAGTCCATGCCCTGAGACTTATATATATACACACACACCACAGTCCAGGCCCTGAGACTTATATATATATACACACACACACCACAGTCCAGGCCCTGAGACTTATATATATACACACACACACCACAGTCCAGGCCCTGAGACTTATATATACACACACACACACCACAGTCCAGGCCCTGAGACTTATATATATACACACACACACCACAGTCCAGGCCCTGAGACTTATATATATACACACACACACACCACAGTCCAGGCCATGAGACTTATATATATACACACACACCACAGTCCAGGCCCTGAGACTTATATATATACACACACACACCACAGTCCAGGCCCTGAGACTTATATATATACACACACACACACCACAGTCCAGGCCCTGAGACTTATATATATACACACACACACCACAGTCCAGGCCCTGAGACTTATATATATACACACACACACACCACAGTCCAGGCCCTGAGACTTATATATTTACACACACACCACAGTCCAGGCCCTGAGACTTATATATATATACACACACACACACCACAGTCCAGGCCCTGAGACTTATATATATACACACACACACCACAGTCCAGGCCCTGAGACTTATATATATACACACACACACCACAGTCCAGGAACTGATACTTATATATACATACACACACACACCACAGTCCAGGCCCAGAGACTTATATATATACACACACACACACCACAGTCCATGCCCTGCGACTTATATATATATACACACACACACACCACAGTCCAGGCCCTGAGACTTATATATATACACACACACACACCACAGTCCAGGCCCTGAGACTTATATATATACACACACACACCACAGTCCAGGCCCTGAGACTTATATATATATACACACACACACCACAGTCCAGGCCCTGAGACTTATATATATATACACACACACACACCACAGTCCAGGCCCTGAGACTTATATATATACACACACACACCACAGTCCAGGCCCTGAGACTTATATATATACACACACACACCACAGTCCAGGAACTGATACTTATATATACATACACACACACACCACAGTCCAGGCCCTGAGACTTATATATATACACACACACACACCACAGTCCATGCCCTGCGACTTATATATATATATACACACACACACACCACAGTCCAGGCCCTGAGACTTATATATATACACACACACACACCACAGTCCAGGCCCTGAGACTTATATATATACACACACACACCACAGTCCAGGCCCTGAGACTTATATATATACACACACACACCACAGTCCAGGCCCTGAGACTTATATATATACACACACACACACCACAGTCCATGCCCTGCGACTTATATATATATACACACACACACACCACAGTCCAGGCCCAGAGACTTATATATATATACACACACACACCACAGTCCAGGCCCTGAGACTTATATATATACACACACACACACCACAGTCCAGGCCCTGAGACTTATATATATACACACACACACCACAGTCCAGGAACTGATACTTATATATATACACACACACACACCACAGTCCAGGCCCTGAGACTTATATATATACACACACACCACAGTCCAGGCCCTGAGACTTATATATATACACACACACACACCACAGTCCAGGAACTGATACTTATATATATACATACACACACACACCACAGTCCAGGCCCAGAGACTTATATATATACACACACACACCACAGTCCAGGCCCTGAGACTTATATATATACACAGACACACACCACAGTCCAGGAACTGATACTTATATATATATACACACACACACCACAGGCCAGGCCCTGAGACTTATATATATATACACACACCACAGTCCAGGCCCTGAGACTTATATATATACACACACACACCACAGTCCAGGCCCTGAGACTTATATATACACACACACACACACAGTCCAGACACTGAGACTTATATATATACACACACACACACCACAGTCCAGGCCCTGAGACTTATATATATACACACACACACCACAGTCCAGGCCCTGAGACTTATATATATACACACACACACACCACAGTCCAGGAACTGATACTTATATATATACACACACACACACCACAGTCCAGGCCCTGAGACTTATATATATACACACACACACCACAGTCCAGACACTGAGACTTATATATATACACACACACACCACAGTCCAGGAACTGATACTTATATATATATACACACACACACCACAGTCCAGGCCCTGAGACTTATATATATACACACACACACCACAGTCCAGGCCCTGAGACTTATATATATACACACACACACCACAGTCCAGGAACTGATACTTATATATATACACACACACACCACAGTCCAGGAACTGAGACTTATATATATATACACACACCACAGTCCAGGCCCTGAGACTTATATATATACACACACACACCACAGTCCAGGCCCTGAGACTTATATATATACACACACACACACAGTCCAGACACTGAGACTTATATATATACACACACACACCACAGTCCAGGCCCTGAGACTTATATATATACACACACACACCACAGTCCAGACCCTGAGACTTATATATATATACACACACACCACAGTCCAGGCCCTGAGACTTATATATATACACACACACACCACAGTCCAGGCCCTGAGACTTATATATATACACACACACACCACAGTCCAGGCCCTGAGACTTATATATATACACACACACACACCACAGTCCAGGAACTGATACTTATATATATACACACACACACACCACAGTCCAGGCCCTGAGACTTATATATATACACACACACACCACAGTCCAGACACTGAGACTTATATATATACACACACACACCACAGTCCAGGCCCTGAGACTTATATATATACACACACACCCCACAGTCCAGACACTGAGACTTATATATATACACACACACACACCACAGTCCAGGCCCTGAGACTTATATATATACACACACACACCACAGTCCAGGCCCTGAGACTTATATATATACACACACACCCCACAGTCCAGACACTGAGACTTATATATATACACACACACCCCACAGTCCAGACACTGAGACTTATATATATACACACACACACCACAGTCCAGGCCCAGAGACTTATATATATACACACACACACCACAGTCCAGGAACTGATACTTATATATATACACACACACACCACAGTCCAGGAACTGAGACTTATATATATATACACACACCACAGTCCAGGCCCTGAGACTTATATATATACACACACACACCACAGTCCAGGCCCTGAGACTTATATATATACACACACACACACAGTCCAGACACTGAGACTTATATATATACACACACACACCACAGTCCAGGCCCTGAGACTTATATATATACACACACACACCACAGTCCAGACCCTGAGACTTATATATATATACACACACACCACAGTCCAGGCCCTGAGACTTATATATATACACACACACACCACAGTCCAGGCCCTGAGACTTATATATATACACACACACACCACAGTCCAGGCCCTGAGACTTATATATATACACACACACACACCACAGTCCAGGAACTGATACTTATATATATACACACACACACACCACAGTCCAGGCCCTGAGACTTATATATATACACACACACACCACAGTCCAGACACTGAGACTTATATATATACACACACACACCACAGTCCAGGCCCTGAGACTTATATATATACACACACACCCCACAGTCCAGACACTGAGACTTATATATATACACACACACACACCACAGTCCAGGCCCTGAGACTTATATATATACACACACACACCACAGTCCAGGCCCTGAGACTTATATATATACACACACACCCCACAGTCCAGACACTGAGACTTATATATATACACACACACCCCACAGTCCAGACACTGAGACTTATATATATACACACACACACCACAGTCCAGGCCCAGAGACTTATATATATACACACACACACCACAGTCCAGGCCCTGAGACTTATATATATACACACACACCCCACAGTCCAGACACTGAGACTTATATATATACACACACACACCACAGTCCAGGCCCTGAGACTTATATATATACACACACACACCACAGTCCATGCCCTGATACTTATATATATACACACACACACCACAGTCCAGGCCCTGAGACTTATATATATATATACACACACACACCACAGTCCAGGAACTGAGACTTATATATATACACACACACACACCACAGTCCATGCCCTGAGACTTATATATATACACACACACACCACAGTCCAGGCCCTGAGACTTATATATACACACACACACACCACAGTCCAGGCCCTGAGACTTATATATATATACACACACACACCACAGTCCAGGCCCTGAGACTTAAATATATATACACACACACACCACAGTCCAGGCCCTGAGACTTATATATATACACACACACACACCACAGTCCAGGCCCTGAGACTTATATATATACACACACACACCACAGTCCATGCCCTGAGACTTAAATATATACACACACACACACCACAGTCCATGCCCTGAGACGTATATATATACACACACACACACCACAGTCCATGCCCTGAGACTTATATATATACACACACACACCACAGTCCATGCCCTGAGACTTATATATATACACACACACACACCACAGTCCAGGAACTGAGACTTATATATATACACACACACACCACAGTCCAGGCCCTGAGACTTATATATATACACACACACACACCACAGTCCATGCCCTGAGACTTATATATATACACACTCACACACACCACAGTCCATGCCCTGAGACTTATATATATACACACACACACCACAGTCCATGCCCTGAGACTTATATATATACACACACACACCACAGTCCAGGCCCTGAGACTTATATATATACACAGACACACACCACAGTCCAGGAACTGATACTTATATATATATACACACACACACCACAGTCCAGGCCCTGAGACTTATATATATATACACACACCACAGTCCAGGCCCTGAGACTTATATATATACACACACACACCACAGTCCAGGCCCTGAGACTTATATATATACACACACACACACAGTCCAGACACTGAGACTTATATATATACACACACACACCACAGTCCAGGCCCTGAGACTTATATATATACACACACACACACCACAGTCCAGGAACTGATACTTATATATATACACACACACACACCACAGTCCAGACCCTGAGACTTATATATATATACACACACACCACAGTCCAGGCCCTGAGACTTATATATATACACACACACACCACAGTCCAGGCCCTGAGACTTATATATATACACACACACACACCACAGTCCAGGAACTGATACTTATATATATATACACACACACACCACAGTCCAGGCCCTGAGACTTATATATATACACACACACACACCACAGTCCAGGAACTGATACTTATATATATACACACACACACCACAGTCCAGACACTGAGACTTATATATATACACACACACACCACAGTCCAGGCCCTGAGACTTATATATATACACACACACCCCACAGTCCAGACACTGAGACTTATATATATACACACACACACCACAGTCCAGGCCCTGAGACTTATATATATACACACACACACCACAGTCCAGGCCCTGAGACTTATATATATACACACACACCCCACAGTCCAGACACTGAGACTTATATATATACACACACACCCCACAGTCCAGACACTGAGACTTATATATATACACACACACACCACAGTCCAGGCCCAGAGACTTATATATATACACACACACACCACAGTCCAGGCCCTGAGACTTATATATATACACACACACCCCACAGTCCAGACACTGAGACTTATATATATACACACACACACCACAGTCCAGGCCCTGAGACTTATATATATACACACACACACCACAGTCCATGCCCTGATACTTATATATATACACACACACACCACAGTCCAGGCCCTGAGACTTATATATATATATACACACACACACCACAGTCCAGGAACTGAGACTTATATATATACACACACACACACCACAGTCCATGCCCTGAGACTTATATATATACACACACACACCACAGTCCAGGCCCTGAGACTTATATATACACACACACACACCACAGTCCAGGCCCTGAGACTTATATATATATACACACACACACCACAGTCCAGGCCCTGAGACTTAAATATATATACACACACACACCACAGTCCAGGCCCTGAGACTTATATATATACACACACACACACCACAGTCCAGGCCCTGAGACTTATATATATACACACACACACCACAGTCCATGCCCTGAGACTTAAATATATACACACACACACACCACAGTCCATGCCCTGAGACTTATATATATACACACACACACACCACAGTCCATGCCCTGAGACTTATATATATACACACACACACCACAGTCCATGCCCTGAGACTTATATATATACACACACACACACCACAGTCCAGGAACTGAGACTTATATATATACACACACACACCACAGTCCAGGCCCTGAGACTTATATATATACACACACACACACCACAGTCCATGCCCTGAGACTTATATATATACACACTCACACACACCACAGTCCATGCCCTGAGACTTATATATATACACACACACACCACAGTCCATGCCCTGAGACTTATATATATACACACACTCACACCACAGTCCAGGCACTGAGACTTATATATATACACACACACACACACCACAGTCCATGCCCTGAGACTTATATATATACACACACACACCACAGTCCAGGCACTGAGACTTATATATATACACACACACACCACAGTCCATGCCCTGAGACTTATATATATACACACACAAACCACAGTCCAGGCACTGAGACTTATATATATATATACACACACACACCACAGTCCAGGCCCTGAGACTTATATATACACACACACCACAGTCCATGCCCTGAGACTTATATATATACACACACACACCACAGTCCAGGCCCTGAGACTTATATATATACACACATACACACACCACAGTCCATGCCCTGAGACTTATATATATATACACACACACACACCACAGTCCATGCCCTGATACTTATATATACACACACACACACCACAGTCCAGGCCCTGAGACTTATCTATATATACACACACACACCACAGTCCAGGCCCTGAGACTTATATATACACACACACACCACAGTCCAGGCCCTGAGACTTATATATATACACACACACACACACCACAGTCCATGCCCTGATACTTATATATATACACACACACACCACAGTCCATGCCCTGATACTTATATATATACACACACACACCACAGTCCATGCCCTGAGACTTATATATTTACACACACACACCACAGTCCAGGCCCTGAGACTTATATATATACACACAGACCGCAGTCCATGCCCTGAGACTTATATATATACACACACACACACCACAGTCCATGCCCTGAGACTTATATATACACACACACACCACAGTCCATGCCCTGAGACTTATATATACACACACACACCACAGTCCATGCCCTGATACTTATATATATACACACACACCACAGTCCAGGCCCTGAGACTTATATATATATACACACACACACCACAGTCCATGCCCTGAGACTTTTATATGCACACACACACACCACAGTCCAGGCCCTGAGACTTATATATATACACACACACACCACAGTCCATGCCCTGATACTTATATATATACACACACACACCACAGTCCAGGCCCTGAGACTTATATATATATATACACACACACACCACAGTCCAGGAACTGAGACTTATATATATACACACACACACACCACAGTCCATGCCCTGAGACTTATATATATACACACACACACCACAGTCCAGGCCCTGAGACTTATATATACACACACACACACCACAGTCCAGGCCCTGAGACTTATATATATATACACACACACACCACAGTCCAGGCCCTGAGACTTAAATATATATACACACACACACCACAGTCCAGGCCCTGAGACTTATATATATACACACACACACACCACAGTCCAGGCCCTGAGACTTATATATATACACACACACACCACAGTCCATGCCCTGAGACTTAAATATATACACACACACACACCACAGTCCATGCCCTGAGACTTATATATATACACACACACACACCACAGTCCATGCCCTGAGACTTATATATATACACACACACACCACAGTCCATGCCCTGAGACTTATATATATACACACACACACACCACAGTCCAGGAACTGAGACTTATATATATACACACACACACCACAGTCCAGGCCCTGAGACTTATATATATACACACACACACACCACAGTCCATGCCCTGAGACTTATATATATACACACTCACACACACCACAGTCCATGCCCTGAGACTTATATATATACACACACACACCACAGTCCATGCCCTGAGACTTATATATATACACACACTCACACCACAGTCCAGGCACTGAGACTTATATATATACACACACACACACACCACAGTCCATGCCCTGAGACTTATATATATACACACACACACCACAGTCCAGGCACTGAGACTTATATATATACACACACACACCACAGTCCATGCCCTGAGACTTATATATATACACACACAAACCACAGTCCAGGCACTGAGACTTATATATATATATACACACACACACCACAGTCCAGGCCCTGAGACTTATATATACACACACACCACAGTCCATGCCCTGAGACTTATATATATACACACACACACCACAGTCCAGGCCCTGAGACTTATATATATACACACATACACACACCACAGTCCATGCCCTGAGACTTATATATATATACACACACACACACCACAGTCCATGCCCTGATACTTATATATACACACACACACACCACAGTCCAGGCCCTGAGACTTATCTATATATACACACACACACCACAGTCCAGGCCCTGAGACTTATATATACACACACACACCACAGTCCAGGCCCTGAGACTTATATATATACACACACACACACACCACAGTCCATGCCCTGATACTTATATATATACACACACACACCACAGTCCATGCCCTGATACTTATATATATACACACACACACCACAGTCCATGCCCTGAGACTTATATATTTACACACACACACCACAGTCCAGGCCCTGAGACTTATATATATACACACAGACCGCAGTCCATGCCCTGAGACTTATATATATACACACACACACACCACAGTCCATGCCCTGAGACTTATATATACACACACACACCACAGTCCATGCCCTGAGACTTATATATACACACACACACCACAGTCCATGCCCTGATACTTATATATATACACACACACCACAGTCCAGGCCCTGAGACTTATATATATATACACACACACACCACAGTCCATGCCCTGAGACTTTTATATGCACACACACACACCACAGTCCAGGCCCTGAGACTTATATATATACACACACACACCACAGTCCATGCCCTGATACTTATATATATACACTCACACACCACAGTCCAGGCCCTGAGACTTATATATATATATACACACACACACCACAGTCCAGGAACTGAGACTTATATATATACACACACACACACCACAGTCCATGCCCTGAGACTTATATATATACACACACACACCACAGTCCAGGCCCTGAGACTTATATATACACACACACACACCACAGTCCAGGCCCTGAGACTTATATATATATACACACACACACCACAGTCCAGGCCCTGAGACTTAAATATATATACACACACACACCACAGTCCAGGCCCTGAGACTTATATATATACACACACACACACCACAGTCCAGGCCCTGAGACTTATATATATACACACACACACCACAGTCCATGCCCTGAGACTTAAATATATACACACACACACACCACAGTCCATGCCCTGAGACTTATATATATACACACACACACACCACAGTCCATGCCCTGAGACTTATATATATACACACACACACCACAGTCCATGCCCTGAGACTTATATATATACACACACACACACCACAGTCCAGGAACTGAGACTTATATATATACACACACACACCACAGTCCAGGCCCTGAGACTTATATATATACACACACACACACCACAGTCCATGCCCTGAGACTTATATATATACACACTCACACACACCACAGTCCATGCCCTGAGACTTATATATATACACACACACACCACAGTCCATGCCCTGAGACTTATATATATACACACACTCACACCACAGTCCAGGCACTGAGACTTATATATATACACACACACACACACCACAGTCCATGCCCTGAGACTTATATATATACACACACACACCACAGTCCAGGCACTGAGACTTATATATATACACACACACACCACAGTCCATGCCCTGAGACTTATATATATACACACACAAACCACAGTCCAGGCACTGAGACTTATATATATATATACACACACACACCACAGTCCAGGCCCTGAGACTTATATATACACACACACCACAGTCCATGCCCTGAGACTTATATATATACACACACACACCACAGTCCAGGCCCTGAGACTTATATATATACACACATACACACACCACAGTCCATGCCCTGAGACTTATATATATATACACACACACACACCACAGTCCATGCCCTGATACTTATATATACACACACACACACCACAGTCCAGGCCCTGAGACTTATCTATATATACACACACACACCACAGTCCAGGCCCTGAGACTTATATATACACACACACACCACAGTCCAGGCCCTGAGACTTATATATATACACACACACACACACCACAGTCCATGCCCTGATACTTATATATATACACACACACACCACAGTCCATGCCCTGATACTTATATATATACACACACACACCACAGTCCATGCCCTGAGACTTATATATTTACACACACACACCACAGTCCAGGCCCTGAGACTTATATATATACACACAGACCGCAGTCCATGCCCTGAGACTTATATATATACACACACACACACCACAGTTCATGCCCTGAGACTTATATATACACACACACACCACAGTCCATGCCCTGAGACTTATATATACACACACACACCACAGTCCATGCCCTGATACTTATATATATACACACACACCACAGTCCAGGCCCTGAGACTTATATATATATACACACACACACCACAGTCCATGCCCTGAGACTTTTATATGCACACACACACACCACAGTCCAGGCCCTGAGACTTATATATATATACACACACACACCACAGTCCATGCCCTGAGACTTTTATATGCACACACACACACCACAGTCCAGGCCCTGAGACTTATATATATACACACACACACCACAGTCCATGCCCTGATACTTATATATATACACACACACACCACAGTCCATGCCCTGAGACTTATATATATACACACACACACCACAGTCCATGCCCTGATACTTATATATATACACACACACACCACAGTCCAGGCCCTGAGACTTATATATATATATACACACACACATCACAGTCCAGGAACTGAGACTTATATATATACACACACACACACCACAGTCCATGCCCTGAGACTTATATATATACACACACACACCACAGTCCAGGCCCTGAGACTTATATATACACACACACACACCACAGTCCAGTCCCTGAGACTTATATATATATACACACACACACCACAGTCCAGGCCCTGAGACTTATATATATATACACACACACACCACAGTCCATGCCCTGAGACTTAAATATATATACACACACACACCACAGTCCGGGCCCTGAGACTTATATATATACACACACACACACCACAGTCCATGCCCTGAGACTTATATATATACACACACACACCACAGTCCATGCCCTGAGACTTAAATATATACACACACACACACCACAGTCCATGCCCTGAGACTTATATATATACACACACACACACCACAGTCCATGCCCTGAGACTTATATATATACACACACACACCACAGTCCATGCCCTGAGACTTATATATATACACACACACACACCACAGTCCAGGAACTGAGACTTATATATATACACACACACACCACAGTCCAGGCCCTGAGACTTATATATATACACACACACACACCACAGTCCATGCCCTGAGACTTATATATATACACACTCACACACCACAGTCCAGGCCCTGAGACTTATATATACACACACACACACCACAGTCCATGCCCTGAGACTTATATATATATACACACACACCACAGTCCAGGCCCTGAGACTTATATATATACACACACACACACCACAGTCCAGGCCCTGAGACTTATATATATACACACACACCACAGTCCAGGCCCTGAGACTTATATATATACACACACACACACCACAGTCCAGGCCCTGAGACTTATATATATACACACACACCACAGTCCAGGCCCTGAGACTTATATATATACACACACACACCACAGTCAAGACCCTGAGACGTATATATACACACACTCACACCACAGTCCAGGCACTGAGACTTATATATATACACACACACACCACAGTCCAGGCCCTGAGACTTATATATATACACACACACCACAGTCCATGCCCTGAGACTTATATATATACACACACACACACCACAGTCCAGGCCCTGAGACTTATATATATATACACACACACCACAGTCCATGCCCTGAGACTTATATATATACACACACACACACCACAGTCCAGGCCCTGAGACTTATATATATATACACACACACACACCACAGTCCAGACCCTGAGACTTATATATATACACACACACTCACCACAGTCCAGGCCCAGAGACTTATATATATACACACACACACCACAGTCCAGGCCCTGAGACTTATATATA
Organism: Heterodontus francisci; assembly: GCF_036365525.1. NCBI lineage: Eukaryota > Metazoa > Chordata > Chondrichthyes > Heterodontiformes > Heterodontidae > Heterodontus > Heterodontus francisci. The sequence continues at coordinate 51,557 of NW_027141737.1, forward strand.
TACACACACACACCACAGTCCAGGCCCTGAGACTTATATATATACACACACACACCACAGTCCAGGCCCTGATACTTATATATACACACACACACACCACAGTCCATGCCCTGAGACTTATATATATACACACACACACACCACAGTCCAGGCCCTGAGACTTATATATATACACACACACCACAGTCCAGGCCCTGAGACTTATATATATACACACACACACACCACAGTCCAGGCCCTGAGACTTATATATATACACACACACCACAGTCCAGGCCCTGAGACTTATATATATACACACACACACACCACAGTCCAGGCCCTGAGATATATATATATACACACACACACACCACAGTCCAGGCTCTGAGACTTATATATATACACACACACACACCACAGTCCAGGCCCTGAGACTTATATATATACACACACACACACCACAGTCCAGGCCCTGAGACTTATATATATATACACACACACCACAGTCCAGGCCCTGAGATATATATATACACACACACACCACAGTCCAGGCCCTGAGACTTATATATATACACACACACACCACAGTCCAGGCCCTGAGATATATATATACACACACACACCACAGTCCAGGCCCTGAGACTTATATATATATACACACACACCACAGTCCATGCCCTGAGACTTATATATATACACACACACAACACAGTCCAGGCCCTGAGACTTATATATATACACACACACACCACAGTCCAGGCCCTGAGACTTATATATATACACACACACACACCACAGTCCAGGCCCTGAGACTTATATATATACACACACACACACCACAGTCCATGCCCTGAGACTTATATATATACACACACACACATCACAGTCCAGGCCTTGAGACGTATATATATATATACACACACACACCACAGTCCAGGCCCTGAGACTTATATATATACACACACACACCACAGTCCAGGCCCTGATACTTATATATATATACACACACACACCACAGTCCAGGCCCTGAGACTTATATATATATACACACACACACCACAGTCCAGGCCCTGAGACTTATATATATACACACACACACACCACAGTCCATGCCCTGAGACTTATATATATACACACACACACACCACAGTCCAGGCCCTGAGACTTATATATATACACACACACCACAGTCCAGGCCCTGAGACTTATATATATACACACACACACACCACAGTCCAGGCCCTGAGACTTATATATATACACACACACCACAGTCCAGGCCCTGAGAATTATATATATACACACACACACACCACAGTCCAGGCCCTGAGATATATATATATACACACACACACACCACAGTCCAGGCCCTGAGACTTATATATATACACACACACACACCACAGTCCAGGCCCTGAGACTTATATATATACACACACACACACCACAGTCCAGGCCCTGAGATATATATATACACACACACACCACAGTCCAGGCCCTGAGACTTATATATATACACACACACACACCACAGTCCAGGCCCTGAGACTTATATATATACACACACACACACCACAGTCCATGCCCTGAGACTTATATATATATACACACACACACATCACAGTCCAGGCCCTGAGACTTATATATATATACACACACACACCACAGTCCAGGCCCTGAGACTTATATATATATACACACACACACACCACAGTCCATGCCCTGAGACTTATATATATACACACACACACACCACAGTCCATGCCCTGAGACTTATATATATACACACACACACACCACAGTCCATGCCCTGAGACTTATATATATACACACACACACACCACAGTCCAGGCCCTGAGAATTATATATATACACACACACACACCACAGTCCAGGCCCTGAGACTTATACATATATACACACACACCACAGTCCAGGCCCTGAGACTTATATATATACACACACACACCACAGTCCAGACCCTGAGACTTATATATATACACACACACACCACAGTCCATGCCCTGAGACTTATATATATACACACACACCACAGTCCAGGCCCGGAGACTTATATATATATACACACACACCACAGTCCAGGCCCTGAGACTTATATATATATACACACACACACACCACAGTCCAGGCCCTGAGACTTATATATATACACACACACACCACAGTCCAGACCCTGAGACTTATATATATATACACACACACACCACAGTCCAGGCCCTGAGATTATATATATACACACACACACACCACAGTCCAGACCCTGAGACTTATATATATACACACACACACCACAGTCCAGGCCCTGAGACTTATATATATATACACACACACACACCACAGTCCATGCCCTGAGACTTATATATATACACACACACACACCACAGTCCAGGCCCTGAGACTTATATATATATACACACACACACACCACAGTCCATGCCCTGAGACTTATATATATAAACACACACACACCACAGTCCATGCCCTGAGACTTATATATATACACACACACCACAGTCCTGGCCCTGAGACTTATATATATACACACACACACCACAGTCCATGCCCTGAGACTTATATATATACACACACACACACCACAGTCCAGACCCTGAGACTTATATATATACACACACACACCACAGTCCATGCCCTGAGACTTATATATATATACACACACACCACAGTCCATGCCCTGAGACTTATATATATACACACACACACACCACAGTCCAGGCCCTGAGACTTATCTATATACACACACACACCACAGTCCATGCCCTGAGACTTAAAAATATACACACACACTCACCACAGTCCAGGCCCTGAGACTTATATATATACACACACACACACCACAGTCCATGCCCTGAGACTTATATATATACACACACACACACACCACAGACCTGGCCCTGAGACTTATATATATACACACACACACACCACAGTCCAGGCCCTGAGACTTATATATATACACACACACACACCACAGTCCAGGCCCTGAGACTTATATATATACACACACACACCACAGTCCATGCCCTGAGACTTATATATATACACACACACACACCACAGTCCAGGCACTGAGACTTATATATATATACACACACACACCACAGTCCATGCCCTGAGACTTATATATATACACACACACACACCACAGTCCAGGCACTGAAACTTATATATATATATACACACACACACCACAGTCCATGCCCTGAGACTTATATATATATACACACACACACACACCACAGTCCAGGCCCTGAGACTTATATATATACACACACACACCACAGTCCAGGCCCTGAGACTTATATATACACACACACACACACACCACAGTCCATGCCCTGAGACTTATATATATACACACACACACACCACAGTCCAGGCCCTGAGACTTATATATATACACACACACCACAGTCCAGGCCCTGAGACTTATATATATACACACACACACACCACAGTCCAGGCCCTGAGACTTATATATATAAACACACACCACAGTCCTGGCCCTGAGACTTATATATATACACACACACACCACAGTCCATGCCCTGATACTTATATATATACATACACTCACCACAGTCCAGGCCCTGAGACTTATATATATACACACACACACCACAGTCCATGCCCTGATACTTATATATATACATACACTCACCACAGTCCAGGCCCTGAGACTTATATATATACACACACACACCACAGTCCAGGCCCTGAGACTTATATATATACACACACACACCACAGTCCAGGCCCAGAGACTTATAAAAATACACACACACACCACAGTCCAGGCCCTGAGACTTATATATATACACACACACACCACAGTCCAGGCACTGAGACTTATATATATACACACACACACACCACAGTCCATGCCCTGAGACTTATATATATACACACACACACACCACAGTCCAGGCCCTGAGACTTATATATATACACACACACACACCACAGTCCAGGCCCTGAGACTTATATATATACACACACACACACCACAGTCCAGGCCCTGAGACTTATATATATACACACACACAATCCACAGTCCAGGCCCTGAGACTTATATATATACACACACACACACCACAGTCCAGGCCCTGAGACTTATATATATACACACACACACACCACAGTCCAGGCCCTGAGACTTATATATATACACACACACACCACAGTCCAGGCCCTGAGACTTATATATATACACACACACACCACAGTCCATGCCCTGAGACTTATATATATACACACACACACAACAGTCCAGGCCCTGAGACTTATATATATACACACACACACCACAGTCCATGCCCTGAGACTTATATAGATACACACACACACCACAGTCCAGGCCCTGAGACTTATATATATATACACACACATACACCACAGTCCAGGCCCTGAGACTTATATATATACACACACAAACACCACAGTCCATGCCCTGAGACTTATATATATATACACACACACACCACAGTCCATGCCCTGAGACTTATATATATAGACACACACACACCACAGTCCAGGCCCTGAGACTTATATATATATACACACACACACCGCAGTCCAGGCCCTGAGACTTATATATATACACACACACACACCACAGTCCAGGCCCTGAGACTTATATATATACATACACACACACCACAGTCCAGGCCCTGAGACTTATATATATACACACACACACACCACAGTCCATGCCCTGAGACTTATATATATACACACACACCACAGTCCAGGCCCTGAGACTTATATATATACACACACAAACACCACAGTCCAGGCCCTGAGACTTATATATATACATACACACACACCACAGTCCAGGCCCTGAGACTTATATATATACACACACACACCACAGTCCATGCCCTGAGACTTATATATATACACACACAAACACCACAGTCCAGGCCCTGAGACTTATATATATACACACACACACACCACAGTCCAGGCCCTGAGACTTATATATATACACACACTCACACCACAGTCCAGGCCCTGAGACTTATATATATATACACACACACACACCACAGTCCATGCCCTGAGACTTATATATATATACACACACACACCACAGTCCATGCCCTGAGACTTATATATATACACACACACACACCACAGTCCAGGCCCTGAGACTTATATATATACACACACACACCACAGTCCAGGCCCTGAGACATATATATATACACACACACCACAGTCCAGACCCTGATACTTATATATATACACACACACACCACAGTCCAGGCCCTGAGACTTATATATATACACACACACCACAGTCCAGACCCTGATACTTATATATATACACACACACACACCACAGTCCAGGCCCTGAGACTTATATATATACACACACACCACAGTCCAGGCCCTGAGACTTATATAAATACACACACACACCACAGTCCAGACCCTGATACTTATATATATACACACACACACACCACAGTCCATGCCCTGAGACTTATATATATACACACACACACCACAGTCCAGGCCCTGAGACTTATATATATATACACACACACACCACAGTCCATGCCCTGAGACTTATATATATACACACACACACACCACAGTCCAGGCCCTGAGACTTATATATATACACACACACACCACAGTCCAGGCCCTGAGACTTATATATATACACACACACACCACAGTCCATGCCCTGAGACTTATATATATACACACACACACAACAGTCCAGGCCCTGAGACTTATATATATACACACACACACCACAGTCCATGCCCTGAGACTTATATATATACACACATACACCACAGTCCAGGCCCTGAGACTTATATATATACACACACAAACACCACAGTCCAGGCCCTGAGACTTATATATATACACACACACACACCACAGTCCATGCCCTGAGACTTATATATATACACACACACACCACAGTCCATGCCCTGAGACTTATATATATACACACACACACCACAGTCCAGGCCCAGAGACTTATATATATCTACACACACACACACCACAGTCCATGCCCTGAGACTTATATATATACACACACACACCACAGTCCATGCCCTGAGACTTATATATATACACACACACACACCACAGTCCATGCCCTGAGACTTATATATATACACACACACACACCACAGTCCATGCCCTGATACTTATATATATATATACACACACACTCACCACAGTCCAGGCCCTGAGACTTATATATATATACACACACACACACCACAGTCCAGGCACTGAGACTTATATATATACACACACACACACCACAGTCCATGCCCTGAGACTTATATATATACACACACACACACCACAGTCCATGCCCTGAGACTTATATATATACACACACACACACACCACAGTCCATGCCCTGAGACTTATATATATACACACACACACACCAGAGTCCATGCCCTGAGACTTATATATATACACACACACACACCACAGTCCATGCCCTGATACTTATATATATATATACACACACACTCACCACAGTCCAGGCCCTGAGACTTATATATATACACACACACACACCACAGTCCAGGCCCTGAGACTTATATATATACACACACACACCACAGTCCATGCCCTGAGACTTATATATATACACACACACACACCACAGTCCAGGCCCTGAGACTTATATATATACACACACACACCACAGTCCAGGCCCTGAGACTTATATATATATACACACACACACCACAGTCCATGCCCTGAGACTTATATAGATACACACACACACCACAGTCCAGGCCCTGAGACTTATATATATACACACACAAACACCACAGTCCAGGCCCTGAGACTTATATATATACACACACACACACCACAGTCCATGCCCTGAGACTTATATATATACACACACACACCACAGTCCATGCCCTGAGACTTATATATATACACACACACACCACAGTCCAGGCCCTGATACTTATATATATATATACACACACACTCACCACAGTCCAGGCCCTGAGACTTATATATATACACACACACACACCACAGTCCAGGCCCTGAGACTTATATATATACACACACACACCACAGTCCATGCCCTGAGACTTATATATATACACACACACACACCACAGTCCATGCCCTGATACTTATATATATATATACACACACACTCACCACAGTCCAGGCCCTGAGAATTATATATATACACACACACACACCACAGTCCAGGCACTGAGACTTATATATATACACACACACACACCACAGTCCATGCCCTGAGACTTATATATATACACACACACACACCACAGTCCATGCCCTGAGACTTATATATATACACACACACACACACCACAGTCCATGCCCTGAGACTTATATATATACACACACACACACCACAGTCCATGCCCTGAGACTTATATATATACACACACACACACCACAGTCCATGCCCTGATACTTATATATATATATACACACACACTCACCACAGTCCAGGCCCTGAGACTTATATATATACACACACACACACCACAGTCCAGGCCCTGAGACTTATATATATACACACACACACCACAGTCCATGCCCTGAGACTTATATATATACACACACACACACCACAGTCCAGGCCCTGAGACTTATATATATACACACACACACCACAGTCCAGGCCCTGAGACATATATATATATACACACACACACCACAGTCCATGCCCTGAGACTTATATATATACACACACACACACCACAGTCCATGCCCTGAGACTTATATATATAAACACACACACCACAGTCCAGGCCCTGAGACTTATATATATATATACACACACACACCACAGTCCATGCCCTGAGACTTATATATATACACACACACACACCACAGTCCAGGCCCTGAGACTTATATATATACACACACACACCACAGTCCAGGCCCTGAGACTTATATATATACACACACACACCACAGTCCATGCCCTGAGACTTATATATATACACACACACACAACAGTCCAGGCCCTGAGACTTATATATATACACACACACACCACAGTCCATGCCCTGAGACTTATATATATACACACATACACCACAGTCCAGGCCCTGAGACTTATATATATACACACACAAACACCACAGTCCAGGCCCTGAGACTTATATATATACACACACACACACCACAGTCCATGCCCTGAGACTTATATATATACACACACACACCACAGTCCATGCCCTGAGACTTATATATATACACACACACACCACAGTCCAGGCCCTGAGACTTATATATATCTACACACACACACACCACAGTCCATGCCCTGAGACTTATATATATACACACACACACCACAGTCCATGCCCTGAGACTTATATATATACACACACACACACCACAGTCCATGCCCTGAGACTTATATATATACACACACACACACCACAGTCCATGCCCTGATACTTATATATATATATACACACACACTCACCACAGTCCAGGCCCTGAGACTTATATATATACACACACACACACCACAGTCCAGGCACTGAGACTTATATATATACACACACACACACCACAGTCCATGCCCTGAGACTTATATATATACACACACACACACCACAGTCCATGCCCTGAGACTTATATATATACACACACACACACACCACAGTCCATGCCCTGAGACTTATATATATACACACACACACACCACAGTCCATGCCCTGAGACTTATATATATACACACACACACACACCACAGTCCATGCCCTGATACTTATATATATATACACACACACTCACCACAGTCCAGGCCCTCTGACTTATATATATACACACACACACACCACAGTCCAGGCCCTGAGACTTATATATATACACACACACACCACAGTCCATGCCCTGAGACTTATATATATACACACACACACACCACAGTCCAGGCCCTGAGACTTATATATATACACACACACACCACAGTCCATGCCCTGAGACTTATATATATACACACACACACCACAGTCCATGCCCTGAGACTTATATATATACACACACACACACCACAGTCCAGGCCCTGAGACTTATATATATACACACACACACCACAGTCCAGGCCCTGAGACTTATATATATACAGACACACCACAGTCCAGACCCTGAGACTTATATATATACACACACACACACCACAGTCCAGGCCCTGAGACTTATATATATACACACACACACCACAGTCCATGCCCTGATACTTATATATATACACACACACACACCACAGTCCAGGCCCTGAGACTTATGTATATACACACACACACACCACAGTCCAGGCCCTGAGACTTATATATATACACACACACACACCACAGTCCAGGCCCTGAGACTTATATATATACACACACTCACCACAGTCCAGGCCCTGAGACTTATATATATACACACACACACCACAGTCCAGGCCCTGAGACTTATATATATACACACACACACACCACAGTCCATGCCCTGAGACTTATATATATATACACACACACACCACAGTCCATGCCCTGAGACTTATATATATACACACACACACCACAGTCCAGGCCCTGAGACTTATATATATACACACACACACACCACAGTCCATGCCCTGAGACTTATATATATACACACAGAACACAGTCCAGGCCCTGAGACTTATATATATACACACACACACCACAGTCCAGGCCCTGAGACTTATATATATATATACACACACACCACAGTCCAGGCCCTGAGACTTATATATATACACACACACACCACAGTCCAGGCCCTGAGACTTATATATATATACACACACACACCACAGTCCATGCCCTGAGACATATATATATATACATACACCACAGTCCATGCCCTGAGACATATATATATATACATACACCACAGTCCAGGCCCTGAGACTTATATATATATACACACACACACCACAGTCCATGCCCTGAGACTTATATATATACACACACACACACCAGTCCAGGCCCTGAGACTTATATATATACACACACACACCACAGTCCAGGCCCTGAGACTTATATATATACACACACACACCACAGTCCATGCCCTGAGACTTATATATATACACACACACACAACAGTCCAGGCCCTGAGACTTATATATATACACACACACACCACAGTCCATGCCCTGAGACTTATATATATACACACATACACCACAGTCCAGGCCCTGAGACTTATATATATACACACACAAACACCACAGTCCAGGCCCTGAGACTTATATATATACACACACACACACCACAGTCCATGCCCTGAGACTTATATATATACACACACACACCACAGTCCATGCCCTGAGACTTATATATATACACACACACACCACAGTCCAGGCCCTGAGACTTATATATATCTACACACACACACACCACAGTCCATGCCCTGAGACTTATATATATACACACACACACCACAGTCCATGCCCTGAGACTTATATATATACACACACACACACCACAGTCCATGCCCTGAGACTTATATATATACACACACACACACCACAGTCCATGCCCTGATACTTATATATATATATACACACACACTCACCACAGTCCAGGCCCTGAGACTTATATATATACACACACACACACCACAGTCCAGGCACTGAGACTTATATATATACACACACACACACCACAGTCCATGCCCTGAGACTTATATATATACACACACACCACAGTCCATGCCCTGAGACTTATATATATACACACACACACACACCACAGTCCATGCCCTGAGACTTATATATATACACACACACACACCACAGTCCATGCCCTGAGACTTATATATATACACACACACACACCACAGTCCATGCCCTGATACTTATATATATATACACACACACTCACCACAGTCCAGGCCCTCAGACTTATATATATACACACACACACACCACAGTCCAGGCCCTGAGACTTATATATATACACACACACACCACAGTCCATGCCCTGAGACTTATATATATACACACACACACACCACAGTCCAGGCCCTGAGACTTATATATATACACACACACACCACAGTCCATGCCCTGAGACTTATATATATACACACACACACCACAGTCCATGCCCTGAGACTTATATATATACACACACACACACCACAGTCCAGGCCCTGAGACTTATATATATACACACACACACCACAGTCCAGGCCCTGAGACTTATATATATACAGACACACCACAGTCCAGACCCTGAGACTTATATATATACACACACACACACCACAGTCCAGGCCCTGAGACTTATATATATACACACACACACCACAGTCCATGCCCTGATACTTATATATATACACACACACACACCACAGTCCAGGCCCTGAGACTTATGTATATACACACACACACACCACAGTCCAGGCCCTGAGACTTATATATATACACACACACACACCACAGTCCAGGCCCTGAGACTTATATATATACACACACTCACCACAGTCCAGGCCCTGAGACTTATATATATACACACACACACCACAGTCCAGGCCCTGAGACTTATATATATACACACACACACACCACAGTCCATGCCCTGAGACTTATATATATATACACACACACACCACAGTCCATGCCCTGAGACTTATATATATACACACACACACCACAGTCCAGGCCCTGAGACTTATATATATACACACACACACACCACAGTCCATGCCCTGAGACTTATATATATACACACAGAACACAGTCCAGGCCCTGAGACTTATATATATACACACACACACCACAGTCCAGGCCCTGAGACTTATATATATATATACACACACACCACAGTCCAGGCCCTGAGACTTATATATATACACACACACACCACAGTCCAGGCCCTGAGACTTATATATATATACACACACACACCACAGTCCATGCCCTGAGACATATATATATATACATACACCACAGTCCATGCCCTGAGACATATATATATATACATACACCACAGTCCAGGCCCTGAGACTTATATATATATACACACACACACCACAGTCCAGGCCCTGAGACTTATATATATACACACACACACCACAGTCCAGGCCCTGAGACTTATATATATATACATACACCACAGTCCAGGCCCTGAGACTTATATATATATACACACACACACCACAGTCCAGGCCCTGAGACTTATATATATACACACACACACCACAGTCCAGGCCCTGAGACTTATATATATATACACACACACCACAGTCCAGGCCCTGGGACTTATATATATACACACACACACCACAGTCCAGGCCCTGAGACTTACATATATATACACACACACCACAGTCCAGGCCCTGAGACTTATATATATACACACACACACCACAGTCCATGCCCTGTGACATATATATATATACATACACACCACAGTCCAGGCCCTGAGACTTATATATATACACACACACACACCACACTCCAGGCCCTGAGACTTATATATATATACACACACACACCACAGTCCATGCCCTGAGACTTGTATATACACACACACACACCACAGTCCATGCCCTGAGACTTGTATATACACACACACACACCACAGTCCATGCCCTGAGACTTATATATATACACACACACACCACAGTCCAGACCCTGAGTCTTATATATACACACACACACACCACAGTCCATGCCCTGAGACTTATATATATACACACACACACACCACAGTCCATGCCCTGAGACTTATATATATATATACACACACACCACAGTCCAGGCCCTGAGACTTATATATATACACACACACACACCACAGTCCATGCCCTGAGACTTATATATATACACACACACACACCACAGTCCATGCCCTGAGACTTATATATATACACACACACACACCACAGTCCAGGCCCTGAGACTTATATATATACACACACACACCACAGTCCAGGCCCTGAGACTTATATATATACACACACACACCACAGTCCATGCCCTGAGACTTATATATACACACACACACACCACAGTCCATGCCCTGAGACTTATATATATACACACACACACACCACAGTCCAGGCCCTGAGACTTATATATATACACACACACACACCACAGTCCATGCCCTGAGACTTATATATATACACACACATACCACAGTCCAGGCCCTGAGACTTATATATATACACACACACACACCACAGTCCAGGCCCTGAGACTTATATATATACACACACACACACCACAGTCCAGGCCCTGAGACTTATATATATACACACACACACCACAGTCCATGCCCTGAGACTTATATATATACACACACACACCACAGTCCAGGCCCTGAGACTTATATATATACACACACACACCACAGTCCATGCCCTGAGACTTACATATATACACACACACACCACAGTCCATGCCCTGAGACTTATATATATACACACACACACCACAGTCCAGGCCCTGAGACTTATATATATACACATACACACACCACAGTCCAGGCCCTGAGACTTATATATATACACACACACCACAGTCCAGGCCCTGAGACTTATATATATACACACACACACCACAGTCCATGCCCTGAGACATATATATATATACATACACACCACAGTCCAGGCCCTGAGACTTATATATATATACACACACACACCACAGTCCATGCCCTGAGACATATATATATATACATACACACCACAGTCCAGGCCCTGAGACTTATATATATATACACACACACACCACAGTCCATGCCCTGAGACTTATATATACACACACACACCACAGTCCATGCCCTGAGACTTATATATATATACACACACACACCACAGTCCAGGCCCTGAGACTTATATATATATACACACACACACCACAGTCCATGCCCTGAGACTTATATATACACACACACACCACAGTCCATGCCCTGAGACTTATATATATACACACACACACACCACAGTCCATGCCCTGAGACTTATATATACACACACACACACCACAGTCCATGCCCTGAGACTTATATATATACACACACACACACCACAGTCCAGGCCCTGAGACTTATATATATACACACACACACACCACAGTCCATGCCCTGAGACTTATATATATACACACACACACCACAGTCCAGGCCCTGAGACTTATATATATACACACACACACCACAGTCCAGGCCCTGAGACTTATATATATACACACACACACACCACAGTCCAGGCCCTGAGACTTATATATATACACACACACACACCACAGTCCATGCCCTGAGACTTATATATATACACACACACACACCACAGTCCAGGCCCTGAGACTTATATATATACACACACACACACCACAGTCCAGGCCCTGAGACTTATATATATACACACACACACACACCACAGTCCAGGCCCTGAGACTTATATATATACACACACACACCACAGTCCAGGCCCTGAGACTTATATATATACACACACACACACCACAGTCCAGGCCCTGAGACTTATATATATACACACACACACACCACAGTCCATGCCCTGAGACTTATATATATACACACACACACACCACAGTCCAGGCCCTGAGACTTATATATATACACACACACACACCACAGTCCATGCCCTGAGACTTATATATATACACACACACACCACATTCCATGCCCTGAGACTTATATATACACACACACACCACAGTCCATGCCATGAGACTTATATATATATACACACACACACCACAGTCCAGGCCCTGAGACTTATATATACACACACACACCACAGTCCATGCCCTGAGACTTAAATATACACACACACACACCACAGTCCAGGCCCTGAGACTTATATATATACACACACACACCACAGTCCATGCCATGAGACTTATATATATATACACACACACACCACAGTCCATGCCCTGAGACTTATATATACACACACACACCACAGTCCATGCCCTGAGACTTATATATATATACACACACAACACAGTCCAGGCCCTGAGACTTATATATACACACACACACACACACCACAGTCCATGCCCTGAGACTTATATATATACACACACACACCACAGTCCATGCCCTGAGACTTATATATACACACACACACCACAGTCCATGCCCTGAGACTTATATATATACACACACACACCACAGTCCAGACCCTGAGTCTTATATATACACACACACACACCACAGTCCATGCCCTGAGACTTATATATATACACACACACACACCACAGTCCATGCCCTGAGACTTATATATATATATACACACACACCACAGTCCAGGCCCTGAGACTTATATATATACACACACACACACCACAGTCCATGCCCTGAGACTTATATATATACACACACACACACCACAGTCCATGCCCTGAGACTTATATATATACACACACACACACCACAGTCCAGGCCCTGAGACTTATATATATACACACACACACCACAGTCCAGGCCCTGAGACTTATATATATACACACACACACCACAGTCCATGCCCTGAGACTTATATATACACACACACACACCACAGTCCATGCCCTGAGACTTATATATATACACACACACACACCACAGTCCAGGCCCTGAGACTTATATATATACACACACACACACCACAGTCCATGCCCTGAGACTTATATATATACACACACATACCACAGTCCAGGCCCTGAGACTTATATATATACACACACACACACCACAGTCCAGGCCCTGAGACTTATATATATACACACACACACACCACAGTCCAGGCCCTGAGACTTATATATATATACACACACACACCACAGTCCATGCCCTGAGACTTATATATATACACACACACACCACAGTCCAGGCCCTGAGACTTATATATATACACACACACACCACAGTCCATGCCCTGAGACTTATATATATACACACACACACCACAGTCCATGCCCTGAGACTTATATATATACACACACACACCACAGTCCAGGCCCTGAGACTTATATATATACACATACACACACCACAGTCCAGGCCCTGAGACTTATATATATATACACACACACCACAGTCCAGGCCCTGAGACTTATATATATACACACACACACCACAGTCCATGCCCTGAGACATATATATATATACATACACACCACAGTCCAGGCCCTGAGACTTATATATATATACACACACACACCACAGTCCATGCCCTGAGACATATATATATATACATACACACCACAGTCCAGGCCCTGAGACTTATATATATATACACACACACACCACAGTCCATGCCCTGAGACTTATATATACACACACACACCACAGTCCATGCCCTGAGACTTATATATATATACACACACACACCACAGTCCAGGCCCTGAGACTTATATATATATACACACACACACCACAGTCCATGCCCTGAGACTTATATATACACACACACACCACAGTCCATGCCCTGAGACTTATATATATACACACACACACACCACAGTCCATGCCCTGAGACTTATATATACACACACACACACCACAGTCCATGCCCTGAGACTTATATATATACACACACACACACCACAGTCCAGGCCCTGAGACTTATATATATACACACACACACACCACAGTCCATGCCCTGAGACTTATATATATACACACACACACCACAGTCCAGGCCCTGAGACTTATATATATACACACACACACCACAGTCCAGGCCCTGAGACTTATATATATACACACACACACACCACAGTC
Source organism: Heterodontus francisci (assembly GCF_036365525.1). Taxonomy (NCBI): domain Eukaryota; kingdom Metazoa; phylum Chordata; class Chondrichthyes; order Heterodontiformes; family Heterodontidae; genus Heterodontus; species Heterodontus francisci. The sequence continues at coordinate 68,356 of NW_027141737.1, forward strand.
CAGGCCCTGAGACTTATATATATACACACACACACACCACAGTCCATGCCCTGAGACTTATATATATACACACACACACACCACAGTCCAGGCCCTGAGACTTATATATATACACACACACACACACCACAGTCCAGGCCCTGAGACTTATATATATACACACACACACCACAGTCCAGGCCCTGAGACTTATATATAAACACACACACACACCACAGTCCAGGCCCTGAGACTTATATATAGACACACACACACACCACAGTCCATGCCCTGAGACTTATATATATACACACACACACACCACAGTCCAGGCCCTGAGACTTATATATATACACACACACACACCACAGTCCATGCCCTGAGACTTATATATATACACACACACACCACAGTCCATGCCCTGAGACTTATATATACACACACACACCACAGTCCATGCCATGAGACTTATATATATATACACACACACACCACAGTCCAGGCCCTGAGACTTATATATACACACACACTCCACAGTCCATGCCCTGAGACTTATATATACACACACACACACCACAGTCCAGGCCCTGAGACTTATATATATACACACACACACCACAGTCCATGCCATGAGACTTATATATATATACACACACACACCACAGTCCATGCCCTGAGACTTATATATACACACACACACCACAGTCCATGCCCTGAGACTTATATATATATACACACACAACACAGTCCAGGCCCTGAGACTTATATATACACACACACACACACACCACAGTCCATGCCCTGAGACTTATATATATACACACACACACCACAGTCCATGCCCTGAGACTTATATATACACACACACACCACAGTCCATGCCATGAGACTTATATATATATACACACACACACCACAGTCCATGCCCTGAGACTTATATATATACACACACACACACCACAGTCCAGGCCCTGAGACTTATATATATATACACACACACCACAGTCCATGCCCTGAGACTTATATATACACACACAAACACACCACAGTCCAGGCCCTGAGACTTATATATATATACACACACACACACCACAGTCCATGCCATGAGACTTATATATATATACACACACACACCACAGTCCATGCCATGAGACTTATATATATATACACACACACACCACAGTCCATGCCCTGAGACTTATATATATACACACATACACCACAGTCCAGGCCCTGAGACTTATATATATACACACACACACACCACAGTCCATGCCCTGAGACTTATATATATATACACACACACACCACAGTCCATGCCCTGAGACTTATATATATATACACACACACACCACAGTCCATGCCCTGAGACTTATATATATACACACACACACACCACAGTCCAGGCCCTGAGACTTATATATATATACACACACACCACAGTCCATGCCCTGATACTTATATATATACACACACACACACCACAGTCCAGGCCCTGAGACTTATATATATATACACACACACACCACAGTCCATGCCCTGAGACTTATATATATACACACACACACACCACAGTCCAGGCCCTGAGACTTATATATATATACACACACACACACCACAGTCCATGCCATGAGACTTATATATATATACACACACACCACAGTCCAGGCCCTGAGACTTATATATATACACACACACCACAGTCCATGCCGTGAGACTTATATATATACACACACACACACACCACAGTCCATGCCATGAGACTTATATATATACACACACACACACCACAGTCCATGCCCTGAGACTTATATATATACACACACACCACAGTCCAGGCCCTGAGACTTATATATACACACACACACCACAGTCCATGCCATGAGACTTATATATATACACACACACACCACAGTCCATGCCCTGAGACTTATATATACACACACACACACCACAGTCCATGCCCTGAGACTTATATATACACACACACACCACAGTCCATGCCCTGAGACTTATATATATATACACACACACACCACAGTCCATGCCCTGAGACTTATATATACACACGCACACACCACAGTCCATGCCCTGAGACTTATATATATATACACACACACACCACAGTCCATGCCCTGAGACTTATATATATATACACACACACACCACAGTCCATGCCCTGAGACTTATATATATACACACACACACACCACAGTCCAGGCCCTGAGACTTATATATATATACACACACACCACAGTCCATGCCCTGATACTTATATATATACACACACACACACCACAGTCCAGGCCCTGAGACCTATATATATATACACACACACACCACAGTCCATGCCCTGAGACTTATATATATACACACACACACACCACAGTCCAGGCCCTGAGACTTATATATATATACACACACACACACCACAGTCCATGCCATGAGACTTATATATATACTACACACACACCACAGTCCAGGCCCTGAGACTTATATATATATACACACACACACCACAGTCCATGCCCTGAGACTTATATATACACACACACACCACAGTCCATGCCCTGAGACTTATATATATATACACACACAACACAGTCCAGGCCCTGAGACTTATATATACACACACACACACACACCACAGTCCATGCCCTGAGACTTATATATATACACACACACACCACAGTCCATGCCCTGAGACTTATATATACACACACACACCACAGTCCATGCCATGAGACTTATATATATATACACACACACACCACAGTCCATGCCCTGAGACTTATATATATACACACACACACACCACAGTCCAGGCCCTGAGACTTATATATATATACACACACACCACAGTCCATGCCCTGAGACTTATATATACACACACAAACACACCACAGTCCAGGCCCTGAGACTTATATATATATACACACACACACACCACAGTCCATGCCATGAGACTTATATATATATACACACACACACCACAGTCCATGCCATGAGACTTATATATATATACACACACACACCACAGTCCATGCCCTGAGACTTATATATATACACACATACACCACAGTCCAGGCCCTGAGACTTATATATACACACACACACACACCACAGTCCATGCCCTGAGACTTATATATATATACACACACACACCACAGTCCATGCCCTGAGACTTATATATATATACACACACACACCACAGTCCATGCCCTGAGACTTATATATATACACACACACACACCACAGTCCAGGCCCTGAGACTTATATATATATACACACACACACCACAGTCCATGCCCTGATACTTATATATATACACACACACACACCACAGTCCAGGCCCTGAGACTTATATATATATACACACACACACCACAGTCCATGCCCTGAGACTTATATATATACACACACACACACCACAGTCCAGGCCCTGAGACTTATATATATATACACACACACACACCACAGTCCATGCCATGAGACTTATATATATATACACACACACCACAGTCCAGGCCCTGAGACTTATATATATACACACACACACCACAGTCCATGCCGTGAGACTTATATATATACACACACACACACACCACAGTCCATGCCATGAGACTTATATATATACACACACACACACCACAGTCCATGCCCTGAGACTTATATATATACACACACACCACAGTCCAGGCCCTGAGACTTATATATACACACACACACCACAGTCCATGCCATGAGACTTATATATATACACACACACACCACAGTCCATGCCCTGAGACTTATATATACACACACACACACCACAGTCCATGCCCTGAGACTTATATATACACACACACACCACAGTCCATGCCCTGAGACTTATATATATATACACACACACACCACAGTCCATGCCCTGAGACTTATATATACACACACACACACCACAGTCCATGCCCTGAGACTTATATATATATACACACACACACCACAGTCCATGCCCTGAGACTTATATATATATACACACACACACCACAGTCCATGCCCTGAGACTTATATATATACACACACACACACCACAGTCCAGGCCCTGAGACTTAAATATATATACACACACACCACAGTCCATGCCCTGATACTTATATATATACACACACACACACACCACAGTCCAGGCCCTGAGACTTATATATATATACACACACACACCACAGTCCATGCCCTGAGACTTATATATATACACACACACACACCACAGTCCAGGCCCTGAGACTTATATATATACACACACACACACCACAGTCCATGCCATGAGACTTATATATATATACACACACACCACAGTCCAGGCCCTGAGACTTATATATATACACACACACACCACAGTCCATGCCGTGAGACTTATATATATACACACACACACACACCACAGTCCATGCCATGAGACTTATATATATACACACACACACACCACAGTCCATGCCTGAGACTTATATATATACACACACACCACAGTCCAGGCCCTGAGACTTATATATACACACACACACCACAGTCCATGCCATGAGACTTATATATATACACACACACACCACAGTCCATGCCCTGAGACTTATATATACACACACACACACCACAGTCCATGCCCTGAGACTTATATATACACACACACACCACAGTCCATGCCCTGAGACTTATATATATACACACACACACACCACAGTCCATGCCCTGAGACTTATATACACACACACACACACCACAGTCCATGCCCTGAGACTTATATATACACACACACACACCACAGTCCAGGCCCTGAGACTTATATATATACACACACACACCACAGTCCAGGCCCTGAGACTTATATATACACACACACACCACAGTCCAGGCCCTGAGACTTATATATACACACACACACCACAGTCCATGCCCTGAGACTTATATATATATACACACATAAACCACAGTCCAGGCCCTGAGACATATATATATATACATACACACCACAGTCCAGGCCCTGAGACTTATATATATACACACACACACACCACAGTCCAGGCCCTGAGACATATATATATACACACACACACACCACAGTCCAGGCCCTGAGACTTATATATATACACACACACACACCACAGTCCAGGCCCTGAGACTTATATATATACACACACACACCACAGTCCAGGAACTGAGACTTATATATATACACACACACCACAGTCCATGCCCTGAGACTTATATATATACACACACACCACAGTCCAGGCCCTGAGACTTATATATATACACACACACACCACAGTCCAGGCCCTGAGACTTAAAAATATACACACACACACACACCACAGTCCAGTCCCTGAGACTTATATATATACACACACACACACACCACAGTCCAGGCCATGAGACTTATATATATATACACACACACCACAGTCCAGGCCCTGAGACTTATATATATACACACACACACCACAGTCCATGCCCTGAGACTTATATATATATACACACACACCACAGTCCATGCCCTGAGACTTATATATACACACACACACCACAGTCCAGCCCCAGAGACTTATATATATACATACACACACCACAGTCCAGGCCCTGAGACTTATATATAAACACACACACACCACAGTCCATGCCCTGAGACTTATATATACACACACACACCACAGTCCATGCCCTGAGACATATATATATATACATACACACCACAGTCCAGGCCCTGAGACTTATATATATACACACACACACCACAGTCCATGCCCTGAGACTTATATATATATACACACACACCACAGTCCAGGCCCTGAGACTTATATATATATACACACACACACCACAGTCCAGGCCCTGAGACTTATATATATACACACACACCACAGTCCAGGCCCTGAGACTTATATATATATACACACACACACCACAGTCCAGGCCCTGAGACTTATATATATATACACACACACACCACAGTCCAGGCCCTGAGACTTATATATATACACACACAGACACCACAGTCCATGCCCTGATACTTATATATATACACACACACCACAGTCCATGCCCTGAGACTTATATATATATACACACACACACCACAGTCCAGGCACTGAGACTTATATATATATACACACACACACCACAGTCCAGGCCCTGAGACTTATATATATACACACACACACACCACAGTCCATGCCCTGATACTTATATATATACTCACACACACCACAGTCCAGGCCCTGAGACTTATATATATACACACACACCACAGTCCAGGCCCTGAGACTTATATATATATACACACACACACCACAGTCCAGGCCCTGAGACTTATATATATATACACACACACACCACAGTCCATGCCCTGATACTTATATATATATACATACACACCACAGTCCAGGCCCTGAGACTTATATATATACACACACACACCACAGTCCATGCCCTGAGACTTATATATATACACACACACACCACAGTCCAGGCCCTGAGACTTATATATATACACACACACACCACAGTCCATGCCCTGATACTTATATATATATACATACACACCACAGTCCAGGCCCTGAGACTTATATATATACACACACACACCACAGTCCATGCCCTGAGACTTATATATATACACACACACACCACAGTCCAGGCCCTGAGACTTATATATATACACACACACACCACAGTCCATGCCCTGAGACTTATATATACACACACACACCACAGTCCAGGCCCTGAGACTTATATATATATATATACACACACACACCACAGTCCATGCCCTGATACTTATATATATATACACACACACACCACAGTCCAGGCCCTGAGACTTATATATATACACACACACACCACAGTCCATGCCCTGATACTTATATATATATACATACACACCACAGTCCAGGCCCTGAGACTTATATATATACACACACACACCACAGTCCCTGCCCTGAGACTTATATATATACACACACACACCACAGTCCAGGCCCTGAGACTTATATATATACACACACACACCACAGTCCATGCCCTGATACTTATATATATACACACACACACACCACAGTCCAGGCCCTGAGACTTATATATATATACACACACACACCACAGTCCATGCCCTGAGACTTATATATATACACACACACACACCACAGTCCAGGCCCTGAGACTTATATATATATACACACACACACACCACAGTCCATGCCATGAGACTTATATATATATACACACACACCACAGTCCAGGCCCTGAGACTTATATATATACACACACACACCACAGTCCATGCCGTGAGACTTATATATATACACACACACACACCACAGTCCATGCCATGAGACTTATATATATACACACACACACACCACAGTCCATGCCCTGAGACTTATATATATACACACACACCACAGTCCAGGCCCTGAGACTTATATATACACACACACACCACAGTCCATGCCATGAGACTTATATATATACACACACACACCACAGTCCATGCCCTGAGACTTATATATACACACACACACACCACAGTCCATGCCCTGAGACTTATATATACACACACACACCACAGTCCATGCCCTGAGACTTATATATATATATACACACACACACCACAGTCCATGCCCTGAGACTTATATATACACACACACACACCACAGTCCATGCCCTGAGACTTATATATATATACACACACACACCACAGTCCATGCCCTGAGACTTATATATATATACATACACACACCACAGTCCATGCCCTGAGACTTATATATATACACACACACACACCACAGTCCAGGCCCTGAGACTTATATATATATACACACACACCACAGTCCATGCCCTGATACTTATATATATACACACACACACACCACAGTCCAGGCCCTGAGACTTATATATATATACACACACACACCACAGTCCATGCCCTGAGACTTATATATATACACACACACACACCACAGTCCAGGCCCTGAGACTTATATATATATACACACACACACACCACAGTCCATGCCATGAGACTTATATATATATACACACACACCACAGTCCAGGCCCTGAGACTTATATATATACACACACACACCACAGTCCATGCCGTGAGACTTATATATATACACACACACACACACCACAGTCCATGCCATGAGACTTATATATATACACACACACACACCACAGTCCATGCCCTGAGACTTATATATATACACACACACCACAGTCCAGGCCCTGAGACTTATATATACACACACACACCACAGTCCATGCCATGAGACTTATATATATACGCACACACACCACAGTCCATGCCCTGAGACTTATATATACACACACACACACCACAGTCCATGCCCTGAGACTTATATATACACACACACACCACAGTCCATGCCCTGAGACTTATATATATACACACACACACACCACAGTCCATGCCCTGAGACTTATATATACACACACACACACCACAGTCCATGCCCTGAGACTTATATATACACACACACACACCACAGTCCAGGCCCTGAGACTTATATATATACACACACACACCACAGTCCAGGCCCTGAGAATTATATATACACACACACACCACAGTCCAGGCCCTGAGACTTATATATACACACACACACCACAGTCCATGCCCTGAGACTTATATATATATATACACACATAAACCACAGTCCAGGCCCTGAGACATATATATATATACATACTCACCACAGTCCAGGCCCTGAGACTTATATATATACACACACACACACCACAGTCCAGGCCCTGAGACATATATATATACACACACACACACCACAGTCCAGGCCCTGAGACTTATATATATACACACACACACCACAGTCCAGGAACTGAGACTTATATATATACACACACACCACAGTCCAGGCCCTGAGACTTATATATATACACACACACCACAGTCCAGGCCCTGAGACTTATATATATACACACACACACCACAGTCCAGGCCCTGAGACTTAAAAATATACACACACACACACACCACAGTCCAGTCCCTGAGACTTATATATATACACACACACACACACCACAGTCCAGGCCCTGAGACTTATATATATATACACACACACCACAGTCCAGGCCCTGAGACTTATATATATACACACACTCACCACAGTCCATGCCCTGAGACTTATTTATATATACACACACACCACAGTCCATGCCCTGAGACTTATATATACACACACACACCACAGTCCAGCCCTGAGACTTATATATATACACACACACCACAGTCCAGGCCCTGAGACTTATATATATATACACACACACACCACAGTCCAGGCCCTGAGACTTATATATATATACACACACACACACCACAGTCCAGGCCCTGAGACTTATATATATACACACACAGACACCACAGTCCATGCCCTGATACTTATATATATACACACACACCACAGTCCAGGCCCTGAGACTTATATATATATACACACACACACCACAGTCCAGGCACTGAGACTTATATATATATACACACACACACCACAGTCCAGGCCCTGAGACTTATATATATACACACACACACACCACAGTCCATGCCCTGATACTTATATATATACTCACACACACCACAGTCCAGGCCCTGAGACTTATATATATACACACACACCACAGTCCAGGCCCTGAGACTTATATATATATACACACACACACCACAGTCCAGGCCCTGAGACTTATATATATATACACACACACACCACAGTCCATGCCCTGATACTTATATATATATACATACACACCACAGTCCAGGCCCTGAGACTTATATATATACACACACACACCACAGTCCATGCCCTGAGACTTATATATATATACACACACACACCACAGTCCATGCCCTAAGACTTATATATATATACACACACACACCACAGTCCATGCCCTGAGACTTATATATATACACACACACACACCACAGTCCAGGCCCTGAGACTTATATATATATACACACACACCACAGTCCATGCCCTGATACTTATATATATACACACACACACACCACAGTCCAGGCCCTGAGACTTATATATATATACACACACACACCACAGTCCATGCCCTGAGACTTATATATATACACACACACACACCACAGTCCAGGCCCTGAGACTTATATATATATACACACACACACACCACAGTCCATGCCATGAGACTTATATATATATACACACACACCACAGTCCAGGCCCTGAGACTTATATATATACACACACACACCACAGTCCATGCCGTGAGACTTATATATATACACACACACACACACCACAGTCCATGCCATGAGACTTATATATATACACACACACACACCACAGTCCATGCCCTGAGACTTATATATATACACACACACCACAGTCCAGGCCCTGAGACTTATATATACACACACACACGACAGTCCATGCCATGAGACTTATATATATACACACACACACCACAGTCCATGCCCTGAGACTTATATATACACACACACACACCACAGTCCATGCCCTGAGACTTATATATACACACACACACCACAGTCCATGCCCTGAGACTTATATATATACACACACACACACCACAGTCCATGCCCTGAGACTTATATATACACACACACACACCACAGTCCATGCCCTGAGACTTATATATACACACACACACACACCACAGTCCAGGCCCTGAGACTTATATATATACACACACACACCACAGTCCAGGCCCTGAGAATTATATATACACACACACACCACAGTCCAGGCCCTGAGACTTATATATACACACACACACCACAGTCCATGCCCTGAGACTTATATATATATATACACACATAAACCACAGTCCAGGCCCTGAGACATATATATATATACATACACACCACAGTCCAGGCCCTGAGACTTATATATATACACACACACACACCACAGTCCAGGCCCTGAGACATATATATATACACACACACACACCACAGTCCAGGCCCTGAGACTTATATATATACACACACACACCACAGTCCAGGAACTGAGACTTATATATATACACACACACCACAGTCCAGGCCCTGAGACTTATATATATACACACACACCACAGTCCAGGCCCTGAGACTTATATATATACACACACACACCACAGTCCAGGCCCTGAGACTTAAAAATATACACACACACACACACCACAGTCCAGTCCCTGAGACTTATATATATACACACACACACACACCACAGTCCAGGCCCTGAGACTTATATATATATACACACACACCACAGTCCAGGCCCTGAGACTTATATATATACACACACACACCACAGTCCATGCCCTGAGACTTATTTATATATACACACACACCACAGTCCATGCCCTGAGACTTATATATACACACACACACCACAGTCCAGCCCCAGAGACTTATATATATACATACACACACCACAGTCCAGGCCCTGAGACTTATATATAAACACACACACACCACAGTCCATGCCCTGAGACTTATATATACACACACACACCACAGTCCATGCCCTGAGACTTATATATACACACACACACCACAGTCCATGCCCTGAGACATATATATATATACATACACACCACAGTCCAGGCCCTGAGACTTATATATATACACACACACACCACAGTCCATGCCCTGAGACTTATATATATATACACACACACCACAGTCCAGGCCCTGAGACTTATATATATATACACACACACACCACAGTCCAGGCCCTGAGACTTATATATATACACACACACCACAGTCCAGGCCCTGAGACTTATATATATATACACACACACACCACAGTCCAGGCCCTGAGACTTATATATATATACACACACACACCACAGTCCAGGCCCTGAGACTTATATATATACACACACAGACACCACAGTCCATGCCCTGATACTTATATATATACACACACACCACAGTCCAGGCCCTGAGACTTATATATATATACACACACACACCACAGTCCAGGCACTGAGACTTATATATATATACACACACACACCACAGTCCAGGCCCTGAGACTTATATATATACACACACACACACCACAGTCCATGCCCTGATACTTATATATATACTCACACACACCACAGTCCAGGCCCTGAGACTTATATATATACACACACACCACAGTCCAGGCCCTGAGACTTATATATATATACACACACACACCACAGTCCAGGCCCTGAGACTTATATATATATACACACACACACCACAGTCCATGCCCTGATACTTATATATATATACATACACACCACAGTCCAGGCCCTGAGACTTATATATATACACACACACACCACAGTCCATGCCCTGAGACTTATATATATATACACACACACACCACAGTCCATGCCCTGAGACTTATATATATATACACACACACACCACAGTCCATGCCCTGAGACTTATATATATACACACACACACACCACAGTCCAGGCCCTGAGACTTATATATATATACACACACACCACAGTCCATGCCCTGATACTTATATATATACACACACACACACCACAGTCCAGGCCCTGAGACTTATATATTATATACACACACACACCACAGTCCATGCCCTGAGACTTATATATATACACACACACACACCACAGTCCAGGCCCTGAGACTTATATATATATACACACACACACACCACAGTCCATGCCATGAGACTTATATATATATACACACACACCACAGTCCAGGCCCTGAGACTTATATATATACACACACACACCACAGTCCATGCCGTGAGACTTATATATATACACACACACACACACCACAGTCCATGCCATGAGACTTATATATATACACACACACACACCACAGTCCATGCCCTGAGACTTATATATATACACACACACCACAGTCCAGGCCCTGAGACTTATATATACACACACACACCACAGTCCATGCCATGAGACTTATATATATACACACACACACCACAGTCCATGCCCTGAGACTTATATATACACACACACACACCACAGTCCATGCCCTGAGACTTATATATACACACACACACCACAGTCCATGCCCTGAGACTTATATATATACACACACACACACCACAGTCCATGCCCTGAGACTTATATATACACACACACACACCACAGTCCATGCCCTGAGACTTATATATACACACACACACACCACAGTCCAGGCCCTGAGACTTATATATATACACACACACACCACAGTCCAGGCCCTGAGAATTATATATACACACACACACCACAGTCCAGGCCCTGAGACTTATATATACACACACACACCACAGTCCAGACCCTGAGACTTATATATATATATATACACACATAAACCACAGTCCAGGCCCTGAGACATATATATATATACATACACACCACAGTCCAGGCCCTGAGACTTATATATATACACACACACACACCACAGTCCAGGCCCTGAGACATATATATATACACACACACACACCACAGTCCAGGCCCTGAGACTTATATATATACACACACACACCACAGTCCAGGAACTGAGACTTATATATATACACACACACCACAGTCCAGGCCCTGAGACTTATATATATACACACACACCACAGTCCAGGCCCTGAGACTTATATATATACACACACACACCACAGTCCAGGCCCTGAGACTTAAAAATATACACACACACACACACCACAGTCCAGTCCCTGAGACTTATATATATACACACACACACACACCACAGTCCAGGCCCTGAGACTTATATATATATACACACACACCACAGTCCAGGCCCTGAGACTTATATATATACACACACACACCACAGTCCATGCCCTGAGACTTATTTATATATACACACACACCACAGTCCATGCCCTGAGACTTATATATACACACACACACCACAGTCCAGCCCCAGAGACTTATATATATACATACACACACCACAGTCCAGGCCCTGAGACTTATATATAAACACACACACACCACAGTCCATGCCCTGAGACTTATATATACACACACACACCACAGTCCATGCCCTGAGACTTATATATACACACACACACCACAGTCCATGCCCTGAGACATATATATATATACATACACACCACAGTCCAGGCCCTGAGACTTATATATATACACACACACACCACAGTCCATGCCCTGAGACTTATATATATATACACACACACCACAGTCCAGGCCCTGAGACTTATATATATATACACACACACACCACAGTCCAGGCCCTGAGACTTATATATATACACACACACCACAGTCCAGGCCCTGAGACTTATATATATATACACACACACACCACAGTCCAGGCCCTGAGACTTATATATATATACACACACACACCACAGTCCAGGCCCTGAGACTTATATATATACACACACAGACACCACAGTCCATGCCCTGATACTTATATATATACACACACACCACAGTCCAGGCCCTGAGACTTATATATATATACACACACACACCACAGTCCAGGCACTGAGACTTATATATATATACACACACACACCACAGTCCAGGCCCTGAGACTTATATATATACACACACACACACCACAGTCCATGCCCTGATACTTATATATATACTCACACACACCACAGTCCAGGCCCTGAGACTTATATATATACACACACACCACAGTCCAGGCCCTGAGACTTATATATATATACACACACACACCACAGTCCAGGCCCTGAGACTTATATATATATACACACACACACCACAGTCCATGCCCTGATACTTATATATATATACATACACACCACAGTCCAGGCCCTGAGACTTATATATATACACACACACACCACAGTCCATGCCCTGAGACTTATATATATACACACACACACCACAGTCCAGGCCCTGAGACTTATATATATACACACACACACCACAGTCCATGCCCTGATACTTATATATATATACATACACACCACAGTCCAGGCCCTGAGACTTATATATATACACACACACACCACAGTCCATGCCCTCAGACTTATATATATACACACACACACCACAGTCCAGGCCCTGAGACTTATATATATACACACACACACCACAGTCCATGCCCTGAGACTTATATATACACACACACACAACAGTCCAGGCCCTGAGACTTATATATATATACACACACACACCACAGTCCATGCCCTGATACTTATATATATATACACACACACACCACAGTCCAGGCCCTGAGACTTATATATATACACACACACACCACAGTCCATGCCCTGATACTTATATATATATACATACACACCACAGTCCAGGCCCTGAGACTTATATATATACACACACACACCACAGTCCATGCCCTGAGACTTATATATATACACACACACCACAGTCCAGGCCCTGAGACTTATATATATATACACACACACACCACAGTCCATGCCCTGAGACTTATATATACACACACACACCACAGTCCAGGCCCTGAGACTTATATATATATACACACACACACCACAGTCCATGCCCTGAGACATATATATATATACATACACACCACAGTCCAGGCCCTGAGACCTATATATATACACACACACACCACAGTCCATGCCCTGAGACTTATATCTATACACACACACCACAGTCCAGGCCCTGAGACTTATATATATATACACACACACACCACAGTCCAGGCCCTGAGACTTATATATATATACACACACACACCACAGTCCATGCCCTGAGACATATATATATATATACATACACACCACAGTCCAGGCCCTGAGACTTATATATATACACACACACACCACAGTCCATGCCCTGAGACTTATATATATACACACACACACCACAGTCCAGGCCCTGAGACTTATATATATACACACACACACCACAGTCCATGCCCTGATACTTATATATATACACACACACACCACAGTCCAGGCCCTGAGACTTATATATATACACACACACACCACAGTCCAGGCCCTGAGACTTATATATATACACACACACACCACAGTCCATGCCCTGATACTTATATATATACACACACACACCACAGTCCAGGCCCTGAGACTTATATATACACACACACACCACAGTCCAGGCCCTGAGACTTATATATATACACACACACCACAGTCCAGGCCCTGAGACTTATATATATATACACACACACACCACAGTCCAGGCCCTGAGACTTATATATATATACACACACACACCACAGTCCAGGCCCTGAGACTTATATATATACACACACACCACAGTCCAGGCCCTGAGACTTATATATATATACACACACACACCACAGTCCAGGCCCTGAGACTTATATATACACACACACACCACAGTCCAGGCCCTGAGACTTATATATATACACACACACACCACAGTCCAGGCCCAGAGACTTATATATATATACACACACACACCACAGTCCAGGCCCTGAGACTTATATATATATACATACACACACACCACAGTCCAGGCCCTGAGACTTATATATATATACATACACACACACCACAGTCCATGCCCTGAGACTTATATATATACACACACACACCACAGTCCAGGCCCTGAGACTTATATATATACACACACACACCACAGTCCATGCCCTGATACTTATATATATACACACACACACCACAGTCCAGGCCCTGAGACTTATATATATACACACACACACCACAGTCCAGGCCCTGAGACTTATATATACACACACACACACACCACAGTCCAGGCCCTGAGACTTATATATATACACACACACACACACCACAGTCCAGGCCCTGAGACTTATATATATATACACACACACACCACAGTCCAGGCCCTGAGACTTATATATATACACACACACACACCACAGTCCAGGCCCTGAGACTTATATATATATACACACACACACCACAGTCCAGGCCCTGAGACTTATATATATATACACACACACACCACAGTCCATGCCCTGAGACATATATATATATACATACACACCACAGTCCAGGCCCTGAGACTTATATATATACACACACACACGACAGTCCATGCCCTGAGACTTATATATATACACACACACACACCACAGTCCAGGCCCTGAGACTTATATATATACACACGCACACCACAGTCCATGCCCTGAGACTTATATATATACACACACACACACCACAGTCCAGGCACTGAGACTTATATATATACACACACACACCACAGTCCAGGCCCTGAGACTTATATATATACACACACACCACAGTCCATGCCCTGAGACTTATATATACACACACACACCACAGTCCAGGCCCTGAGACTTATATATATATACATACACCATAGTCCAGGCCCTGAGACTTATATATATACACACACACACACCACAGTCCAGACCCTGAGACTTATATATATACACACACACTCACCACAGTCCAGGCCCAGAGACTTATATATATACACACACACACCACAGTCCAGGCCCTGAGACTAATATATATACACACACACACACCACAGTCCATGCCCTGAGACTTATATATATACACACACACACACCACAGTCCAGGCCCTGAGACTTATATATATATACACACACACACCACAGTCCAGGCCCTGAGACTTATATATATACATACACACACACCACAGTCCATGCCCTGAGACTTATATATATACACACACACACACACCACAGTCCAGGCCCTGAGACTTAAATATATATACACACACACACCACAGTCCAGGCCCTGAGACTTATATATATACACACACACACACCACAGTCCATGCCCTGAGACTTATATATACACACACACACACCACTGTCCAGGCCCTGAGACTTATATATATACACACACACACACCACAGTCCATGCCCTGAGACTTATATATATATACACACACACACCACAGTCCAGGCCCTGAGACTTATATATATACACACACACACACCACAGTCCAGGCCCTGAGACTTATATATATACACACACACACCACAGTCCAGGCCCTGAGACTTATATATATATACACACACACCACAGTCCAGGCCCTGAGACTTATATATATACACACACACACCACAGTCCAGGCCCTGAGACTTATATATATACACACACACACCACAGTCCAGGCCCTGAGACTTATATATATACACACACACACCACAGTCCAGCCCCTGAGACTTATATATATATACACACACACACACCACAGTCCAGGCCCTGAGACTTATATATATACACACACACACCACAGTCCAGGCCCTGAGACTTATATATATATACACACACACACCACAGTCCAGGCCCTGAGACTTATATATATATACACACACACCACAGTCCATGCCCTGAGACTTATATATATATACACACACACCACAGTCCATGCCCTGAGACTTATATATATAAACACACACACCACAGTCCAGGCCCTGAGACTTATATATATATACACACACACACCACAGTCCAGACCCTGAGACTTATATATATACACACACACACCACAGTCCAGACCCTGAGACTTATATATATATACACACACACACCACAGTCCATGCCCTGAGACTTATATATATATACACACACACCACAGTCCATGCCCTGAGACTTATATATATATACACACACACACACCACAGTCCAGGCCCTGAGACTTATATATATACACACACACACCCCAGTCCATGCCCTGAGACTTATATATATACACACACACACACCACAGTCCATGCCCTGAGACTTATATATATAAACACACACACCACAGTCCAGACCCTGAGACTTATATATATATACACACACACCACAGTCCAGGCCCTGAGACTTATATATATACACACACACACCACAGTCTAGACCCTGAGACTTATATATATACACACACACAACACAGTCCAGGCCCTGAGACTTATATATATATACACACACACACCACAGTCCAGGCCCTGAGACTTATATATACACACACACACCACAGTCCAGACCCTGAGACTTATATATATACACACACACACCACAGTCCATGCCCTGAGACTTATATATATATACACACACACCACAGTCCATGCCCTGAGACTTATATATATACACACACACACACCACAGTCCAGGCCCTGAGACTTATATATATACACACACACACCACAGTCCATGCCCTGAGACTTATATATATACACACACACACACCACAGTCCATGCCCTGAGACTTATATATATACACACACACACACCACAGTCCAGGCCCTGAGACTTATATATATACACACACACACACCACAGTCCATGCCCTGAGACTTATATATATATATACACACACCACAGTCCAGGCCCTGAGACTTATATATATATACACACACACACACCACAGTCCAGGCCCTGAGACTTATATATATACACACACACACCACAGTCCAGGCCCTGAGACTTATATATATACACACACACACACCACAGTCCTGGCCCTGAGACTTATATATATACACACACACACCACAGTCCATGCCCTGAGACTTATATATACACACACACACACCACAGTCCAGGCCCTGAGACTTATATAGATACACACACACACACCACAGTCCTGGCCCTGAGACTTATATATATACACACACACACCACAGTCCATGCCCTGAGACTTATATATATACACACACACACACCACAGTCCAGACCCTGAGACTTATATATATACACACACACACACACCACAGTCCAGGCCCTGAGACTTATATATATACACACACACACCACAGTCCATGCCCTGAGACTTATATATATACACACACACACCACAGTCCAGGCCCTGAGACATATATATATATACACACACACACCACAGTCCATGCCCTGAGACTTATATATATACACACACACCACAGTCCTGGCCCTGAGACTTATATATATACACACACACACCACAGTCCATGCCCTGAGACTTATATATATACACACACACACCACAGTCCAGGCCCTGAGACTTATCTATATACACACACACACCACAGTCCATGCCCTGAGACTTATATATATACACACACACCACAGTCCATGCCCTGAGACTTATATATACACACACACACCACAGTCCAGGCCCTGAGACTTATATATATACACACACACACCACAGTCCAGGCCCTGAGACTTATATATATACACACACTCACCACAGTCCAGGCCCTGAGACTTATATATATACACACACACCACAGTCCATGCCCTGAGACTTATATATATACACACACACACCACAGTCCATGCCCTGAGACTTATATATATACACACACACACACCACAGTCCAGGCCCTGAGACTTATATATATATATACACACACACACCACAGTCCAGGCCCTGAGACTTATATATATACACACACACACACCACAGTCCATGCCCTGAGACTTATATATATACACACACACACACACCACAGTCCAGGCCCTGAGACTTAAATATATATACACACACACACCACAGTCCAGGCCCTGAGACTTATATATATACACACACACACACCACAGTCCATGCCCTGAGACTTATATATACACACACACACACCACTGTCCAGGCCCTGAGACTTATATATATACACACACACACACCACAGTCCATGCCCTGAGACTTATATATATATACACACACACACCACAGTCCAGGCCCTGAGACTTATATATATACACACACACACACCACAGTCCAGGCCCTGAGACTTATATATATACACACACACACCACAGTCCAGGCCCTGAGACTTATATATATATACACACACACCACAGTCCAGGCCCTGAGACTTATATATATACACACACACACCACAGTCCAGGCCCTGAGACTTATATATATACACACACACACCACAGTCCAGGCCCTGAGACTTATATATATACACACACACACCACAGTCCAGCCCCTGAGACTTATATATATATATACACACACACACACCACAGTCCAGGCCCTGAGACTTATATATATACACACACACACCACAGTCCAGGCCCTGAGACTTATATATATATACACACACACACCACAGTCCAGGCCCTGAGACTTATATATATATACACACACACCACAGTCCATGCCCTGAGACTTATATATATATACACACACACCACAGTCCATGCCCTGAGACTTATATATATAAACACACACACCACAGTCCAGGCCCTGAGACTTATATATATATACACACACACACCACAGTCCAGACCCTGAGACTTATATATATACACACACACACCACAGTCCAGACCCTGAGACTTATATATATATACACACACACACCACAGTCCATGCCCTGAGACTTATATATATATACACACACACCACAGTCCATGCCCTGAGACTTATATATATATACACACACACACACCACAGTCCAGGCCCTGAGACTTATATATATACACACACACACCCCAGTCCATGCCCTGAGACTTATATATATACACACACACACACCACAGTCCATGCCCTGAGACTTATATATATACACACACACACCACAGTCCAGACCCTGAGACTTATATATATATACACACACACCACAGTCCAGGCCCTGAGACTTATATATATACACACACACACCACAGTCTAGACCCTGAGACTTATATATATACACACACACAACACAGTCCAGGCCCTGAGACTTATATATATATATACACACACACACCACAGTCCAGGCCCTGAGACTTATATATACACACACACACCACAGTCCAGACCCTGAGACTTATATATATACACACACACACCACAGTCCATGCCCTGAGACTTATATATATATACACACACACCACAGTCCATGCCCTGAGACTTATATATATACACACACACACACCACAGTCCAGGCCCTGAGACATATATATACACACACACACCACAGTCCATGCCCTGAGACTTATATATATACACACACACACACCACAGTCCATGCCCTGAGACTTATATATATACACACACACACACCACAGTCCAGGCCCTGAGACTTATATATATACACACACACACACCACAGTCCATGCCCTGAGACTTATATATATATATACACGCACCACAGTCCAGGCCCTGAGACTTATATATATATACACACACACACACCACAGTCCAGGCCCTGAGACTTATATATATACACACACACACCACAGTCCAGGCCCTGAGACTTATATATATACACACACACACACCACAGTCCTGGCCCTGAGACTTATATATATACACACACACACCACAGTCCATGCCCTGAGACTTATATATACACACACACACACCACAGTCCAGGCCCTGAGACTTATATAGATACACACACACACACCACAGTCCTGGCCCTGAGACTTATATATATACACACACACACCACAGTCCATGCCCTGAGACTTATATATATACACACACACACACCACAGTCCAGACCCTGAGACTTATATATATACACACACACACACACCACAGTCCAGGCCCTGAGACTTATATATATACACACACACACCACAGTCCATGCCCTGAGACTTATATATATACACACACACACCACAGTCCATGCCCTGAGACTTATATCTATACACACACACCACAGTCCAGGCCCTGAGACTTATATATATATATACACACACAAACCACAGTCCAGGCCCTGAGACTTATATATATATACACACACACACCACAGTCCATGCCCTGAGACATATATATATATATACATACACACCACAGTCCAGGCCCTGAGACTTATATATATACACACACACACCACAGTCCATGCCCTGAGACTTATATATATACACACACACACCACAGTCCAGGCCCTGAGACTTATATATATACACACACACATCACAGTCCATGCCCTGATACTTATATATATACACACACACACCACAGTCCAGGCCCTGAGACTTATATATATACACACACACACCACAGTCCAGGCCCTGAGACTTATATATATACACACACACACCACAGTCCATGCCCTGATACTTATATATATACACACACACACCACAGTCCAGGCCCTGAGACTTATATATATACACACACACACACCACAGTCCAGGCCCTGAGACTTATATATATACACACACACACCACAGTCCATGCCCTGATACTTATATATATACACACACACACCACAGTCCAGGCCCTGAGACTTATATATATACACACACACACCACAGTCCAGGCCCTGAGACTTATATATATACACACACTCACCACAGTCCAGGCCCTGAGACTTATATATATACACACACACCACAGTCCAGGCCCTGAGACTTATATATATATACACACACACACCACAGTCCAGGCCCTGAGACTTATATATACACACACACACCACAGTCCAGGCCCTGAGACTTATATATATACACACACACCACAGTCCAGGCCCTGAGACTTATATATATATACACACACACACCACAGTCCAGGCCCTGAGACTTATATATATATACACACACACACCACAGTCCAGGCCCTGAGACTTATATATATACACACACACCACAGTCCAGGCCCTGAGACTTATATATATATACACACACACACCACAGTCCAGGCCCTGAGACTTATATATACACACACACACCACAGTCCAGGCCCTGAGACTTATATATATACACACACACACCACAGTCCAGGCCCAGAGACTTATATATATATACACACACACACCACAGTCCAGGCCCTGAGACTTATATATATATACATACACACACACCACAGTCCATGCCCTGAGACTTATATATATACACACACACACCACAGTCCAGGCCCTGAGACTTATATATATACACACACACACCACAGTCCATGCCCTGATACTTATATATATACACACACACACCACAGTCCAGGCCCTGAGACTTATATATATACACACACACACCACAGTCCAGGCCCTGAGACTTATATATACACACACACACACACCACAGTCCAGGCCCTGAGACTTATATATATACACACACACACACACCACAGTCCAGGCCCTGAGACTTATATATATATACACACACACACCACAGTCCAGGCCCTGAGACTTATATATATACACACACACACACCACAGTCCAGGCCCTGAGACTTATATATATATACACACACACACCACAGTCCAGGCCCTGAGACTTATATATATATACACACACACACCACAGTCCATGCCCTGAGACATATATATATATACATACACACCACAGTCCAGGCCCTGAGACTTATATATATACACACACACACGACAGTCCATGCCCTGAGACTTATATATATACACACACACACACCACAGTCCAGGCCCTGAGACTTATATATATACACACGCACACCACAGTCCATGCCCTGAGACTTATATATATACACACACACACACCACAGTCCAGGCACTGAGACTTATATATATACACACACACACCACAGTCCAGGCCCTGAGACTTATATATATACACACACACCACAGTCCATGCCCTGAGACTTATATATACACACACACACCACAGTCCAGGCCCTGAGACTTATATATATATACATACACCACAGTCCAGGCCCTGAGACTTATATATATACACACACACACACCACAGTCCAGACCCTGAGACTTATATATATACACACACACTCACCACAGTCCAGGCCCAGAGACTTATATATATACACACACACACCACAGTCCAGGCCCTGAGACTAATATATATACACACACACACACCACAGTCCATGCCCTGAGACTTATATATATACACACACACACACCACAGTCCAGGCCCTGAGACTTATATATATATACACACACACACCACAGTCCAGGCCCTGAGACTTATATATATACATACACACACACCACAGTCCATGCCCTGAGACTTATATATATACACACACACACACACCACAGTCCAGGCCCTGAGACTTAAATATATATACACACACACACCACAGTCCAGGCCCTGAGACTTATATATATACACACACACACACCACAGTCCATGCCCTGAGACTTATATATACACACACACACACCACTGTCCAGGCCCTGAGACTTATATATATACACACACACACACCACAGTCCATGCCCTGAGACTTATATATATATACACACACACACCACAGTCCAGGCCCTGAGACTTATATATATACACACACACACACCACAGTCCAGGCCCTGAGACTTATATATATACACACACACACCACAGTCCAGGCCCTGAGACTTATATATATATACACACACACCACAGTCCAGGCCCTGAGACTTATATATATACACACACACACCACAGTCCAGGCCCTGAGACTTATATATATACACACACACACCACAGTCCAGGCCCTGAGACTTATATATATACACACACACACCACAGTCCAGCCCCTGAGACTTATATATATATATACACACACACACACCACAGTCCAGGCCCTGAGACTTATATATATACACACACACACCACAGTCCAGGCCCTGAGACTTATATATATATACACACACACACCACAGTCCAGGCCCTGAGACTTATATATATATACACACACACCACAGTCCATGCCCTGAGACTTATATATATATACACACACACCACAGTCCATGCCCTGAGACTTATATATATAAACACACACACCACAGTCCAGGCCCTGAGACTTATATATATATACACACACACACCACAGTCCAGACCCTGAGACTTATATATATACACACACACACCACAGTCCAGACCCTGAGACTTATATATATATACACACACCACAGTCCATGCCCTGAGACTTATATATATATACACACACACCACAGTCCATGCCCTGAGACTTATATATATATACACACACACACACCACAGTCCAGGCCCTGAGACTTATATATATACACACACACACCCCAGTCCATGCCCTGAGACTTATATATATACACACACACACACCACAGTCCATGCCCTGAGACTTATATATATACACACACACACCACAGTCCAGACCCTGAGACTTATATATATATACACACACACCACAGTCCAGGCCCTGAGACTTATATATATACACACACACACCACAGTCTAGACCCTGAGACTTATATATATACACACACACAACACAGTCCAGGCCCTGAGACTTATATATATATACACACACACACCACAGTCCAGGCCCTGAGACTTATATATACACACACACACCACAGTCCAGACCCTGAGACTTATATATATACACACACACACCACAGTCCATGCCCTGAGACTTATATATATATACACACACACCACAGTCCATGCCCTGAGACTTATATATATACACACACACACACCACAGTCCAGGCCCTGAGACTTATATATATACACACACACACCACAGTCCATGCCCTGAGACTTATATATATACACACACACACACCACAGTCCATGCCCTGAGACTTATATATATACACACACACACACCACAGTCCAGGCCCTGAGACTTATATATATACACACACACACACCACAGTCCATGCCCTGAGACTTATATATATATATACACACACCACAGTCCAGGCCCTGAGACTTATATATATATACACACACACACACCACAGTCCAGGCCCTGAGACTTATATATATACACACACACACCACAGTCCAGGCCCTGAGACTTATATATATACACACACACACACCACAGTCCTGGCCCTGAGACTTATATATATACACACACACACCACAGTCCATGCCCTGAGACTTATATATACACACACACACACCACAGTCCAGGCCCTGAGACTTATATAGATACACACACACACACCACAGTCCTGGCCCTGAGACTTATATATATACACACACACACCACAGTCCATGCCCTGAGACTTATATATATACACACACACACACCACAGTCCAGACCCTGAGACTTATATATATACACACACACACACACCACAGTCCAGGCCCTGAGACTTATATATATACACACACACACCACAGTCCATGCCCTGAGACTTATATATATACACACACACACCACAGTCCAGGCCCTGAGACATATATATATATACACACACACACCACAGTCCATGCCCTGAGACTTATATATATACACACACACCACAGTCCTGGCCCTGAGACTTATATATATACACACACACACCACAGTCCATGCCCTGAGACTTATATATATATACACACACACACCACAGTCCAGGCCCTGAGACTTATCTATATACACACACACACCACAGTCCATGCCCTGAGACTTATATATATACACACACACCACAGTCCATGCCCTGAGACTTATATATACACACACACACCACAGTCCAGGCCCTGAGACTTATATATATACACACACACACCACAGTCCAGGCCCTGAGACTTATATATATACACACACTCACCACAGTCCAGGCCCTGAGACTTATATATATACACACACACCACAGTCCATGCCCTGAGACTTATATATATACACACACACACCACAGTCCATGCCCTGAGACTTATATATATACACACACACACACCACAGTCCAGGCCCTGAGACTTATATATATATATACACACACACACCACAGTCCAGGCCCTGAGACTTATATATATACACACACACACACCACAGTCCATGCCCTGAGACTTATATATATACACACACACACACACCACAGTCCAGGCCCTGAGACTTAAATATATATACACACACACACCACAGTCCAGGCCCTGAGACTTATATATATACACACACACACACCACAGTCCATGCCCTGAGACTTATATATACACACACACACACCACTGTCCAGGCCCTGAGACTTATATATATACACACACACACACCACAGTCCATGCCCTGAGACTTATATATATATACACACACACACCACAGTCCAGGCCCTGAGACTTATATATATACACACACACACACCACAGTCCAGGCCCTGAGACTTATATATATACACACACACACCACAGTCCAGGCCCTGAGACTTATATATATATACACACACACCACAGTCCAGGCCCTGAGACTTATATATATACACACACACACCACAGTCCAGGCCCTGAGACTTATATATATACACACACACACCACAGTCCAGGCCCTGAGACTTATATATATACACACACACACCACAGTCCAGGCCCTGAGACTTATATATATATATACACACACACACACCACAGTCCAGGCCCTGAGACTTATATATATACACACACACACCACAGTCCAGGCCCTGAGACTTATATATATATACACACACACACCACAGTCCAGGCCCTGAGACTTATATATATATACACACACACCACAGTCCAGGCCCTGAGACTTATATATATATACACACACACACCACAGTCCAGACCCTGAGACTTATATATATACACACACACACCACAGTCCAGACCCTGAGACTTATATATATATACACACACACACCACAGTCCATGCCCTGAGACTTATATATATATACACACACACCACAGTCCATGCCCTGAGACTTATATATATACACACACACACACCACAGTCCAGGCCCTGAGACTTATATATATACACACACACACCACAGTCCATGCCCTGAGACTTATATATATACACACACACACACCACAGTCCATGCCCTGAGACTTATATATATACACACACACACCACAGTCCAGACCCTGAGACTTATATATATATACACACACACCACAGTCCAGGCCCTGAGACTTATATATATACACACACACACCACAGTCTAGACCCTGAGACTTATATATATACACACACACAACACAGTCCAGGCCCTGAGACTTATATATATATACACACACACACCACAGTCCAGGCCCTGAGACTTATATATATACACACACACACCACAGTCCAGGCCCTGAGACTGATATATATACACACACACACCACAGTCCAGGCCCTGAGACTTATATATATATACACACACACACCACAGTCCAGGCCCTGAGACTTATATATATACACACACACCACAGTCCAGGCCCTGAGACTTATATATATATACACACACACACCACAGTCCAGGCCCTGAGACTTATATATATATACACACACACCACAGTCCAGGCCCTGAGACTTAAATATATACACACACACACCACAGTCCAGACCCTGAGACTTATATATATACACACACACACCACAGTCCAGACCCTGAGACTTATATATATACACACACACACCACAGTCCATGCCCTGAGACTTATATATATATACACACACACCACAGTCCATGCCCTGAGACTTATATATATACACACACACACACCACAGTCCTGGCCCTGAGACTTATATATATACACACACACACCACAGTCCATGCCCTGAGACTTATATATATACACACACACACACCACAGTCCATGCCCTGAGACTTATATATATACACACACACACACCACAGTCCAGGCCCTGAGACTTATATATATACACACACACACACCACAGTCCATGCCCTGAGACTTATATATATATACACACAGACCACAGTCCAGGCCCTGAGACTTATATATATATACACACACACACACACCACAGTCCAGGCCCTGAGACTTATATATATACACACACACACCACAGTCCAGGCCCTGAGACTTATATATATACACACACACACACCACAGTCCTGGCCCTGAGACTTATATATATACACACACACCACAGTCCATGCCCTGAGACTTATATATACACACACACACACCACAGTCCAGGCCCTGAGACTTATATAGATACACACACACACACCACAGTCCATGCCCTGAGACTTATATATATACACACACACACCACAGTCCATGCCCTGAGACTTATATATATACACACACACACACCACAGTCCAGACCCTGAGACTTATATATATACACACACACACACACCACAGTCCAGGCCCTGAGACTTATATATATACACACACACACCACAGTCCATGCCCTGAGACTTATATATATACACACACACACCACAGTCCAGGCCCTGAGACATATATATATATACACACACACACCACAGTCCATGCCCTGAGACTTATATATATACACACACACCACAGTCCTGGCCCTGAGACTTATATATATACACACACACACCACAGTCCATGCCCTGAGACTTATATATATACACACACACACCACAGTCCAGGCCCTGAGACTTATCTATATACACACACACACCACAGTCCATGCCCTGAGACTTATATATATACACACACACCACAGTCCATGCCCTGAGACTTATATATACACACACACACCACAGTCCAGGCCCTGAGACTTATATATATACACACACACACCACAGTCCAGGCCCTGAGACCTATATATATACACACACTCACCACAGTCCAGGCCCTGAGACTTATATATATACACACACACCACAGTCCATGCCCTGAGACTTATATATATACACACATACACCACAGTCCAGGCCCTGAGACTTATATATATACACACACTCACCACAGTCCAGGCCCTGAGACTTATATATATACACACACACCACAGTCCATGCCCTGAGACTTATATATATACACACACACACCACAGTCCATGCCCTGAGACTTATATATATACACACACACCACAGTCCATGCCCTGAGACTTATATATACACACACACACCACAGTCCAGGCCCTGAGACTTATATATATACACACACACACCACAGTCCAGGCCCTGAGACTTATATATATATACACACACACACCACAGTCCATGCCCTGAGACTTATATATATACACACACACCACAGTCCAGGCCCTGAGACTTATATATATACACACACACACCACAGTCCATGCCCTGAGACTTATATATATACACACACACACCACAGTCCATGCCCTGAGACTTATATATACACACACACCACAGTCCAGGCCCTGAGACTTATATATATACACACACCACAGTCCATGCCCTGAGACTTATATATATACACACACACCACAGTCCAGGCCCTGAGACTTATATATATACACACACACACCACAGTCCAGGCCCTGAGACTTATATATACACACACACACACCACAGTCCAGGCCCTGAGACTTATATATATACACACACACCACAGTCCATGCCCTGAGACTTATATATATACACACACACACCACAGTCCAGGCCCTGAGACTTATATATACACACACAAACACCACAGTCCATGCCCTGAGATTAAAAATATATATACACACACACACCACAGTCCAGGCCCTGAGACTTATATATACACACACACACCACAGTCCATGCCCTGAGACTTATATATATACACACACACACACCACAGTCCAGGCCCTGAGACTTATACATACACACACACCACAGTCCAGGCCATGAGACTTATATATACACACACAAACACCACAGTCCATGCCCTGAGACTTATATATACACACACACACCACAGTCCAGGCCCTGAGACTTATATATATACACACACACACCACAGTCCAGGCACTGAGACTTATATATATACACAAACACCACTGTCCAGGCCCTGAGACTTATATATATACACACACACACCACAGTCCAGGCACTGAGACTTATATATATACACACACACCACAGTCCAGGCCCTGAGACTTATATATATACACACACACACACCACAGTCCAGGCCCTGAGACTTATATATATACACACACACACACCACAGTCCATGCCCAGAGACTTTTATATATACACACACACACCACAGTCCAGGCCCTGAGACTTATACATATACACACTCACACACCACAGTCCAGGCCCTGAGACTTATATATATATACACACACCACAGTCCAGGCCCTGAGACTTATATATATACACACACACACCACAGTCCATGCCCAGAGACTTATATATACACACACACACACCACAGTCCATGCCCAGAGACTTATATATATACACACACACACCACAGTCCAGGCCCAGAGACTTATATATACACACACACACACCACAGTCCAGGCCCTGAGACTTATATATATACACACACACACACCATAGTCCAGGTCCTGAGACTTATATATATACACACACACACCACAGTCCATGCCCTGAGACTTATATATATACACACACACACACCACAGTCCAGGCCCTGAGACTTATATATATATCCACACACACAGCACAGTCCATGCCCTGAGACTTATATATATACACACACACACCACAGTCCAGGCCCTGAGACTTATATATATACACACACACACACCACAGTCCAGGCCCTGAGACTTATATATATATATACACACACACAACACAGTCCAGGCCCAGAGAGTTATATATATACACACACACACCACAGTCCAGGCCCTGAGACTTATATATATACACACACACACACCACAGTCCAGGCCCTGAGACTTATATATATACACACACACACACCACAGTCCAGGCCCTGAGACTTATATATACACACACACACACCACAGTCCAGGCCCTGAGACTTATATATATACACACACACACCACAGTCCAGGCCCTGAGACTTATATATATACACACACACCACAGTCCATGCCCTGAGACTTATATATATACACACACACACACCACAGTCCAGGCCCTGAGACTTATATATATATACACACACACACCACAGTCCAGGCCCTGAGACTTATATATATACACACAGACACCACAGTCCAGGCCCTGAGACTTATATATATACACACACACACCACAGTCCATGCCCTGAGACTTATATATATACACACACACACCACAGTCCATGCCCTGAGACTTATATATACACACACACACCACAGTCCAGGCCCTGAGACTTATATATATACACACACACACCACAGTCCAGGCCCTGAGACTTATATATATACACACACACACCACAGTCCAGGCCCTGAGACTTATATATACACACACACACACCACAGTCCAGGCCCTGAGACTTACATACACACACACACACACACCACAGTCCAGGCCCTGAGACTTATATATATACACACACACACACCACAGTCCAGGCCCTGAGACTTATATATATACACACACACACCACAGTCCAGGCCCTGAGACTTATATATACACACACACACACACCACAGTCCAGGCCCTGAGACTTATATATACACACACACACCACAGTCCAGGCCCTGAGACTTATATATATACACACACACACCACAGTCCATGCCCTGAGACTTATATAAACACACACACACCACAGTCCAGGCCCTGAGACTTATATATACACACACACACACCACAGTCCAGGCCCTGAGACTTACATATACACACACACACACACCACAGTCCAGGCCCTGAGACTTATATATATACACACACACACACCACAGTCCAGGCCCTGAGACTTATATATATACACACACACACCACAGTCCAGGCCCTGAGACTTATATATACACACACACACACACCACAGTCCAGGCCCTGAGACTTATATATACACACACACACCACAGTCCAGGCCCTGAGACTTATATATATACACACACACACCACAGTCCATGCCCTGAGACTTATATATACACACACACACCACATTCCAGGCCCTGAGACTTATATATATACACACACACACCACAGTCCAGGCCCTGAGACTTATATATACACACACACACACCACAGTCCAGGCCCTGAGACTTATATATACACACACACACACACCACAGTCCAGGCCCTGAGACTTATATATACACACACACACACACCACAGTCCAGGCCCTGAGACTTATATATATACACACACACACCACAGTCCATGCCCTGAGACTTATATATACACACACACACCACAGTCCAGGCCCTGAGACTTATATATATATACACACACACCACAGTCCAGGCCCTGAGACTTATATATATACACACACACACCACAGTCCAGGCCCTGAGACTTATATATATACACACACACACTACAGTCCAGGCCCTGAGACTTATATATATACACACACACACACCACAGTCCAGGCCCTGAGACTTATATATACACACACACACACCACAGTCCAGGCCCTGAGACTTATATATACACACACACACACACCACAGTCCAGGCCCTGAGACTTATATATACACACACACACCACAGTCCAGGCCCTGAGACTTATATATATACACACACACACCACAGTCCATGCCCTGAGACTTATATATACACACACACACCACAGTCCAGGCCCTGAGACTTATATATATACACACACACACCACAGTCCAGGCCCTGAGACTTATGTATACACACACACACACCACAGTCCAGGCCCTGAGACTTATATATACACACACACACACACCACAGTCCAGGCCCTGAGACTTATATATACACACACACACACACCACAGTCCAGGCCCTGAGACTTATATATATACACACACACACCACAGTCCATGCCCTGAGACTTATATATACACACACACACCACAGTCCAGGCCCTGAGACTTATATATATACACACACACCACAGTCCAGGACCTGAGACTTATATATATACACACACAGACCACAGTCCAGGCCCTGAGACTTATATATATACACACACACACCACAGTCCAGGCCCTGAGACTTATATATATACACACACACCACAGTCCAGGCCCTGAGACTTATATATATACACATACACACCACAGTCCAGGCCCTGAGACTTATATATATACACACACACACCACAGTCCAGGCCCAGAGACTTATATATATACACACACACCACAGTCCAGGCCCTGAGACTTATATATATACTCACACACACCACAGTCCAGGCCCTGAGACTTATATATATACACACACACACCACAGTCCAGGCCCTGAGACTTATATATATACACACACACACCACAGTCCATGCCCTGAGACTTATATATACACACACACACCACAGTCCAGGCCCTGAGACTTATATATACACACACACACACCACAGTCCAGGCCCTGAGACTTATATATATACACACACACACCACAGTCCAGGCCCTGAGACTTATATATATACACACACACACCACAGTCCAGGCCCTGAGACTTATATATATACACACACACACCACAGTCCAGGCCCTGAGACTTATATATATACACACACACACCACAGTCCAGGCCCTGAGACTTATATATATACACACACACACACCACTGTCCAGGCCCTGAGACTTATATATATACACACACACACACCACAGTCCATGCCCTGAGACTTATATATATATACACACACACCACAGTCCAGGCCCTGAGACTTATATATATACACACACACACACCACAGTCCATGCCCTGAGACTTATATATATACACACACACACCACAGTCCAGACCCAGAGACTTATATATATACACACACACACCACAGTCCAGGCCCTGAGACTTATATATATACACACACACTCACCACAGTCCAGGCCCTGAGACTTATATATATACACACACACACACCACAGTCCAGGCCCTGAGACAAATATATATACACACACACACACCACAGTCCAGGCCCTGAGACTTATATATATACACACACACTCACCACAGTCCAGGCCCTGAGACTTATATATATATACACACACTCACACACACACCACAGTCCAGGCCCTGAGACAAATATATATACACACACACACACCACAGTCCAGGCCCTGAGACTTATATATATACACACACACACACCACAGTCCAAGCCCTGAGACTTATATATATACACACACACACACACCACAGTCCAGGCCCTGAGACAAATATATATACACACACACACACCACAGTCCAGGCCCTGAGACTTATATATATACACACACACTCACCACAGTCCAGGCCCTGAGACTTATATATATATACACACACTCACACACACACCACAGTCCAGGCCCTGAGACAAATATATATACACACACACCACAGTCCAGGCCCTGAGACTTATATATATACACACACACACACACCACAGTCCAGGCCCTGAGACTTATATATATACACACACACACACCACAGTCCAGGAACTGAGACAAATATATATACACACACACACACCACAGTCCAGGCCCTGAGACTTATATATATATACACACACACACCACAGTCCAGGCCCTGAGACTTATATATATACACACACACACACCACAGTCCAGGCCCTGAGACTTATATATATACACACACACACACCACAGTCCAGGCCCTGAGACAAATATATATACACACACACACACCACAGTCCAGGCCCTGAGACTTATATATATACACACACACTCACCACAGTCCAGGCCCTGAGACTTATATATATATACACACACACCACAGTCCAGGCCCTGAGACTTATATATATACACACACACACACCACAGTCCAGGCCCTGAGACTTATATATATATACACACACACCACCATCCAGGCCCTGAGACTTATATATATACACACACACACACCACAGTCCATGCCCTGAGACTTATATATATATACACACACACACACCACAGTCCAGGCCCTGAGACTTATATATATATACACACACACCACAGTCCAGGCCCTGAGACTTATATATATACACACACTCACACACCACAGTCCATGCCCTGAGACTTATATATATACACACACACACACCACAGTCCAGGCCCTGAGACTTATATATATACACACACACACCACAGTCCATGCCCTGAGACTTATATATATACACACACACACACCACAGTCCAGGCCCTGAGACTTATATATATACACACACACACACCACAGTCCATGCCCTGAGACTTATATATATACACACACACACACCACAGTCCAGGGCCTGAGACTTATATATATATACACACACACCACAGTCCAGGCCCTGATACTTATATATATACACACACACACACCACAGTCCAGACCCTGAGACTTATATATATACACACACACACCACAGTCCAGGCCCTGAGACTTATATATATACACACACACACCACAGTCCAGGCCCTGAGACTTATATATATATACACACACACACCACAGTCCATGCCCTGAGACTTATATATATACACACACACACACCACAGTCCATGCCCTGAGACTTATATATATACACACACACACCACAGTCCAGGCCCTGAGACTTATATATATATACACACACACCACAGTCCAGACCCTGAGACTTATAAATATACATACACGCACACACCACAGTCCAGGCCCTGAGACTTATATATATACACACACACACCACAGTCCAGACCCTGAGACTTATATATATACACACTCAAACCACAGTCCAGGCACTGAGACTTATATATATACACACACACACCCCAGTCCAGGCCCTGAGACTTATATATATACACACACACACAACAGTCCAGGCCCTGAGACTTATATATATACACACACACACCACAGTCCAGACCCTGAGACTTATATATATACACACACACACACCACAGTCCAGGCCCTGAGACTTATATATATACACACATACACCACAGTCCAGGAACTGAGACTTATATATATATACACACACACCACAGTCCAGGCCCTGAGACTTATATATACACACTCACACACCACAGTCCATGCCCTGAGACTTATATATATACACACACACACCACAGTCCAGGCCCTGAGACTTATATATATACACACTCACACACCACAGTCCAGGCCCTGAGACTTATATATATACACACATACACCACAGTCCATGCCCTGAGACTTATATATATACACACACACACACCACAGTCCAGGGCCTGAGACTTATATATATATACACACACACCACAGTCCAGGCCCTGATACTTATATATATACACACACACACACCACAGTCCAGACCCTGAGACTTATATATATACACACACACACCACAGTCCAGGCCCTGAGACTTATATATATACACACACACACCACAGTCCAGGCCCTGAGACTTATATATATATACACACACACACCACAGTCCATGCCCTGAGACTTATATATATACACACACACACACCACAGTCCATGCCCTGAGACTTATATATATACACACACACACCACAGTCCAGGCCCTGAGACTTATATATATATACACACACACCACAGTCCAGACCCTGAGACTTATAAATATACATACACGCACACACCACAGTCCAGGCCCTGAGACTTATATATATACACACACACACCACAGTCCAGACCCTGAGACTTATATATATACACACTCAAACCACAGTCCAGGCACTGAGACTTATATATATACACACACACACCCCAGTCCAGGCCCTGAGACTTATATATATACACACACACACAACAGTCCAGGCCCTGAGACTTATATATATACACACACACACCACAGTCCAGACCCTGAGACTTATATATATACACACACACACACCACAGTCCAGGCCCTGAGACTTATATATATACACACATACACCACAGTCCAGGAACTGAGACTTATATATATATACACACACACCACAGTCCAGGCCCTGAGACTTATATATACACACTCACACACCACAGTCCATGCCCTGAGACTTATATATATACACACACACACCACAGTCCAGGCCCTGAGACTTATATATATACACACTCACACACCACAGTCCAGGCCCTGAGACTTATATATATACACACATACACCACAGTCCAGGAACTGAGACTTATATATATATACACACACACCACAGTCCAGGCCCTGAGACTTATATATACACACTCACACACCACAGTCCATGCCCTGAGACTTATATATATACACACACACACCACAGTCCATGCCCTGAGACTTATATATATATATATACACACACAACACAGTCCAGACCCTGAGACTTATATATATACACACACACACACCACAGTCCATGCCCTGAGACTTATCTATATACACACACACACCCCAGTCCAGGCCCTGAGACTTATATATATATATATATACACACACCACAGTCCAGACCCTGAGACTTATATATATACACACACACACACCACAGTCCATGCCCTGAGACTTATATATATACACACACACACACACCACAGTCCATGCCCTGATACTTATATATATACACACACACACCACAGTCCAGGCCCTGAGACTTATATATATATACACACACACCACAGTCCAGACCCTGAGACTTATAAATATACATACACGCACACACCACAGTCCAGGCCCTGAGACTTATATATATACACACACACACCACAGTCCAGACCCTGAGACTTATATATATACACACTCAAACCACAGTCCAGGCACTGAGACTTATATATATACACACACACACCCCAGTCCAGGCCCTGAGACTTATATATATACACACACACACAACAGTCCAGGCCCTGAGACTTATATATATACACACACACACCACAGTCCAGACCCTGAGACTTATATATATATACACACACACACCACAGTCCAGGCCCTGAGACTTATATATATACACACATACACCACAGTCCAGGAACTGAGACTTATATATATATACACACACACCACAGTCCAGGCCCTGAGACTTATATATACACACTCACACACCACAGTCCATGCCCTGAGACTTATATATATACACACACACACCACAGTCCAGGCCCTGAGACTTATATATATACACACTCACACACCACAGTCCAGGCCCTGAGACTTATATATATACACACATACACCACAGTCCAGGAACTGAGACTTATATATATATACACACACACCACAGTCCAGGCCCTGAGACTTATATATACACACTCACACACCACAGTCCATGCCCTGAGACTTATATATATACACACACACACCACAGTCCATGCCCTGAGACTTATATATATATATATACACACACACCACAGTCCAGACCCTGAGACTTATATATATACACACACACACACCACAGTCCATGCCCTGAGACTTATCTATATACACACACACACCCCAGTCCAGGCCCTGAGACTTATATATATATATATATACACACACCACAGTCCAGACCCTGAGACTTATATATATACACACACACACACCACAGTCCATGCCCTGAGACTTATATATATACACACACACACACACCACAGTCCATGCCCTGATACTTATATATATACACACACACACCACAGTCCAGGCCCTGAGACTTATATATATATACACACACACCACAGTCCAGACCCTGAGACTTATATATATACACACACACACCACAGTCCAGGCCCTGAGACTTATATATACACACACACACCACAGTCCATGCCCTGAGACTTATATATATACACACACACACCACAGTCCATGCCCTGAGACTTCTTTATATACACACACACACCACAGTCCAGGCCCAGAGACTTATATATATACACACACACACCACAGTCCATGCCCTGAGACTTATATATATACACACACACACCACAGTCCAGACCCTGAGACTTATATATATACACACACACACCACAGTCCAGGCCCTGAGACTTATATATACACACACACACCACAGTCCATGCCCTGAGACTTATATATATACACACACACACCACAGTCCATGCCCTGAGACTTCTTTATATACACACACACACCACAGTCCAGGCCCAGAGACTTATATATATATACACACACACACCACAGTCCAGGCCCTGAGACTTATCTATATATACACACACACACCACAGTCCATGCCCTGAGACTTATATATATACACACACACACCACAGTCCATGCCCTGAGACTTCTTTATATACACACACACACCACAGTCCAGGCCCAGAGACTTATATATATATACACACACACACCACAGTCCAGGCCCTGAGACTTATCTATATACACACACACACACCACAGTCCAGGCCCTGAGACTTATATATATACACACACACACACCACAGTCCAGGCCCTGATACTTATATATATACACACACACACCACAGTCCAGGCCCTGAGACTTATATATACACACACACACACCAGAGTCCATGCACTGAGACTTATCTATATACACACACACACACCACAGTCCATGCCCTGAGACTTATATATACACACACACACACCACAGTCCAGACCCTGAGACTTATATATACACACACACACACACCACAGTCCAGGCCCTGAGACTTATATATATACACACACACACACCACAGTCCATGCCCTGAGACTTATATATACACACACACACACACCACAGTCCATGCCCTGAGACTTATATATATACACACACACACCACAGTCCATGCCCTGAGACTTATATATATACACACACACACCACAGTCCATGCCCTGAGACTTATATATACACACACACACACCACAGTCCAGGCCCTGAGACAAATATATATACACACACACACACCACAGTCCAGGCCCTGAGACTTATATATATACACACACACTCACCACAGTCCAGGCCCTGAGACTTATATATATATACACACACACCACAGTCCAGGCCCTGAGACTTATATATATACACACACACACACCACAGTCCAGGCCCTGAGAC
Organism: Heterodontus francisci; assembly: GCF_036365525.1. Classification (NCBI taxonomy): domain Eukaryota; kingdom Metazoa; phylum Chordata; class Chondrichthyes; order Heterodontiformes; family Heterodontidae; genus Heterodontus; species Heterodontus francisci. Next base: position 109,820 of record NW_027141737.1, read on the forward strand.
TTATATATATACACACACACACACCACAGTCCAGGCCCTGAGACTTATATATATACACACACACACACACCACAGTCCAGGCCCTGAGACAAATATATATACACACACACACACCACAGTCCAGGCCCTGAGACTTATATATATACACACACACACCACAGTCCATGCCCTGAGACTTATATATATACACACACACACACCACAGTCCATGCCCTGAGACTTATATTTATACACACACACACCACAGTCCAGGCTCTGAGACTTATATATATATACACACACCCCACAGTCCAGACCCTGAGACTTATATATATACACACACCCACCACAGTCCAGGCCCTGAGACTTATATATATATACACACACACCACAGTCCAGGCCCTGAGACTTATATATACATACACACACACACCACAGTCCAGACCCTGAGACTTATATATATACACACACACACCACAGTCCAGGCCCTGAGACTTAAATATACATACACACACACACCACAGTCCAGGCCCTGAGACTTATATATATACACACACACACCACAGTCCAGACCCTGAGACTTATATATATACACACTCACACCACAGTCCAGGCACTGAGACTTATATATATACACACACACACCCCAGTCCAGGCCCTGAGACTTATATATATACACACACACACAACAGTCCAGGCCCTGAGACTTATATATATACACACACACACCACAGTCCAGACCCTGAGACTTATATATATACACACATACACCACAGTCCAGGAACTGAGACTTATATATATATACACACATACACCACAGTCCAGGAACTGAGACTTATATATATATACACACACACACACCACAGTCCAGACCCTGAGACTTATATATATACACACACACACCACAGTCCAGGCCCTGAGACTTATATATATATACACACACACCACAGTCCAGGCCCTGAGACTTATATATATATACACACACACCACAGTCCAGGCCCTGAGACTTATATATACATACACACACACACCACAGTGCAGACCCTGAGACTTATATATATACACACACACACCACAGTCCAGGCCCTGAGACTTATATATATATACACACACACCACAGTCCAGGCCCTGAGACTTATATATATATACACACACACCACAGTCCAGGCCCTGAGACTTATATATACATACACACACACACCACAGTCCAGACCCTGAGACTTATATATATACACACACACACCACAGTCCAGGCCCTGAGACTTATATATACATACACACACACACCACAGTCCAGGCCCTGATACTTATATATATACACACACACACCACAGTCCAGACCCTGAGACTTATATATATACACACTCACACCACAGTCCAGGCACTGAGACTTATATATATACACACACACACCCCAGTCCAGGCCCTGAGACTTATATATATACACACACACACAACAGTCCAGGCCCTGAGACTTATATATATACACACACACACCACAGTCCAGACCCTGAGACTTATATATATACACACATACACCACAGTCCAGGAACTGAGACTTATATATATATACACACATACACCACAGTCCAGGAACTGAGACTTATATATATACACACACACACCACAGTCCAGACCCTGAGACTTATATATATACACACTCACACCACAGTCCAGGCACTGAGACTTATATATATACACACACACACACCACAGTCCATGCCCTGAGACTTATATATATACACACACACACACCACAGTCCAGGCCCTGAGACTTATATATATACACACACACACAACAGTCCAGGCCCTGAGACTTATATATATACACACACACACAACAGTCCAGGCCCTGAGACTTATATATATACACACACACACCACAGTCCAGACCCTGAGACTTATATATATACACACATACACCACAGTCCAGGAACTGAGACTTATATATATATACACACATACACCACAGTCCAGGAACTGAGACTTATATATACATACACACTCACACCACAGTCCAGGCACTGAGACTTATATATATACACACACACACCCCAGTCCAGGCCCTGAGACTTATATATATACACACACACACAACAGTCCAGGCCCTGAGACTTATATATATACACACACACACCACAGTCCAGACCCTGATACTTATATATATACACACACACACCCCAGTCCAGGCCCTGAGACTTATATATATACACACACACACAACAGTCCAGGCCCTGAGACTTATATATATACACACACACACCACAGTCCAGACCCTGAGACTTATATATATACACACACACCACAGTCCAGGCCCTGAGACTTATATATATACACACATACACCATAGTCCAGGAACTGAGACTTATATATATACACACACACACCACAGTCCAGACCCTGAGACTTATATATATACACACATACACCACAGTCCAGGAACTGAGACTTATATATATACACACACACATCACAGTCCAGGCCCTGAGACTTATATATATATACACACACACACCACAGTCCAGGCCCAGAGACTTATATATATACTCACACACACCACAGTCCAGGCCCTGAGACGTATATATATACACACACACACCACAGTCCATGCCCTGAGACTTATATATATATATCTACACACACACCACAGTCCAGACCCTGAGACTTATATATATATACACACACACCACAGTCCAGGCCCTGAGACTTATATATACACACTCACACACCACAGTCCATGCCCTGAGACTTATATATATACACACACACACCACAGTCCAGGCCCTGAGACGTATATATATACACACACACACCACAGTCCATGCCCTGAGACTTATATATATATATCTACACACACACCACAGTCCAGACCCTGAGACTTATATATATACACACACACACCACAGTCCAGGAACTGAGACTTATATATATATACACACACACCACAGTCCAGGCCCTGAGACTTATATATACACACTCACACACCACAGTCCATGCCCTGAGACTTATATATATACACACACACACCACAGTCCAGGCCCTGAGACGTATATATATACACACACACACCACAGTCCATGCCCTGAGACTTATATATATATATCTACACACACACCACAGTCCAGACCCTGAGACTTATATATATACACACACACACACCACAGTCCATGCCCTGAGACTTATATATATACACACACACACACACCACAGTCCATGCCCTGATACTTATATATATACACACACACACCACAGTCCAGGCCCTGAGACTTATATATATATACACACACACCACAGTCCAGACCCTGAGACTTATATATATACACACACACACCACAGTCCATGCCCTGAGACTTATATATACACACACACCCCACAGTCCATGCCCTGAGACTTATATATATACACACACACACACCACAGTCCAGGCCCTGAGACTTATATATATACACACACACACCACAGTCCATGCCCTGAGACTTCTTTATATACACACACACACCACAGTCCATGCCCTGAGACTTCTTTATATACACACACACACCACAGTCCAGGCCCAGAGACTTATATATATATACACACACACACCACAGTCCAGGCCCTGAGACTTATATATACACACACACACACACCACAGTCCAGGCCCTGATACTTATATATATACACACACACACCACAGTCCAGGCCCTGAGACTTATATATACACACACACACACCACAGTCCATGCCCTGAGACTTATATATATACACACACACACCACAGTCCAGGAACTGATAGTTATATATATACACACACACACCACAGTCCAGGCCCTGAGACTTATATATACACACACACACACCACAGTCCATGCCCTGAGACTTATCTATATACACACACACACACCACAGTCCAGGCCCTGATACTTATATATATACACACACACACCACAGTCCAGGCCCTGAGACTTATATATACACACACACACACCACAGTCCATGCCCTGAGACTTATCTATATACACACACACACACCACAGTCCATGCCCTGAGACTTATATATACACACACACACACCACAGTCCAGACCCTGAGACTTATATATACACACACACACACACCACAGTCCAGGCCCTGAGACTTATATATATACACACACACACACCACAGTCCATGCCCTGAGACTTATATATACACACACACACACACCACAGTCCATGCCCTGAGACTTATATATATACACACACACACCACAGTCCATGCCCTGAGACTTATATATATACACACACACACACCACAGTCCATGCCCTGAGACTTATATATATACACACACACACACCACAGTCCAGGCCCTGAGACTTATGTATACATACACACACACACCACAGTCCATGCCCTGAGACTTATATATACACACACACACACACCACAGTCCATGCCCTGAGACTTATATATACACACACACACACACCACTGTCCATGCCCTGAGACTTATCTATATATACACACACACACCACAGTCCAGGCCCTGAGACTTATATATACACACACACACCACAGTCCAGGCCCTGAGACTTATATATATACACACACACACCACAGTCCAGGCCCTGAGACTTATATATACACACACACACACCACAGTCCAGGCCCTGAGACTTATATATACACACACACACACCACAGTCCAGGCCCTGAGACTTATATATATACACACACACACCACAGTCCAGGCCCTGAGACTTATATATACACACACACACACCACAGTCCAGGCCCTGAGACTTATATATATACACACACACACCACAGTCCATGCCCTGAGACTTATATATATACACACACACACACCACAGTCCATGCCCTGAGACTTATATATATACACACACACACACCACAGTCCAGACCCTGAGACTTATATATATACACACACACACCACAGTCCAGGCCCTGAGACTTATATATATACACACTCACACACCACAGTCCAGACCCTGAGACATATATATATACACATACACACCACAGTCCAGGCCCTGAGACTTATATATATACACACTCACACACCACAGTCCAGACCCTGAGACTTATATATATACACTCACACACCACAGTCCAGACCCTGAGACTTATATATATACAGACACACACACCACAGTCCAGACCCTGAGACTTATATATATACACACACACACACCACAGTCCATGCCCTGAGACTTATATATATACACACTCACACACCACAGTCCAGACCCTGAGACTTATATATATACACACTCACACACCACAGTCCAGACCCTGAGACTTATATATATACACACACACACACCCCAGTCCAGGCCCTGAGACTTATATATATACACACTCACACACCACAGTCCAGACCCTGAGACTTATATATATACACACACACACCACAGTCCAGGCCCTGAGACTTATATATACACACTCACACACCAGAGTCCAGACCCTGAGACTTATATATATATACACACACACCACAGTCCAGGCCCTGAGACTTATATATACGCACTCACACACCACAGTCCAGACCCTGAGACTTATATATATACACACACACACCACAGTCCAGGAACTGAGACTTATATATATATACACACACACACCCCAGTCCAGGCCCTGAGACTTATATATATACACACTCACACACCACAGTCCAGACCCTGAGACTTATATATATACACACACACACCACAGTCCAGGCCCTGAGACTTATATATATATACACACACACCACAGTCCAGGCCCTGAGACTTATATATATACACACACACACACCACAGTCCAGGCCCTGAGACTTATATATATACACACACACACACCACAGTCCAGGCCCTGAGACTTATATATATACACACACACACCACAGTCCAGGCCCTGAGACTTATATATATACACACACACACCACAGTCCATGCCCTGAGACTTATATATATATATCTACACACACACCACAGTCCAGACCCTGAGACTTATATATATACACACACACACACCACAGTCCATGCCCTGAGACTTATCTATATACACACACACACCCCAGTCCAGGCCCTGAGACTTATATATATATATATACACACACCACAGTCCAGACCCTGAGACTTATATATATACACACACACACACCACAGTCCATGCCCTGAGACTTATATATATACACACACACACCACAGTCCATGCCCTGATACTTATATATATACACACACACACCACAGTCCAGGCCCTGAGACTTATATATATATACACACACACCACAGTCCAGACCCTGAGACTTATATATATACACACACACACCACAGTCCATGCCCTGAGACTTATATATACACACACACCCCACAGTCCATGCCCTGAGACTTATATATATACACACACACACACCACAGTCCAGGCCCTGAGACTTATATATATACACACACACACCACAGTCCATGCCCTGAGACTTCTTTATATACACACACACACCACAGTCCATGCCCTGAGACATCTTTATATACACACACACACCACAGTCCAGGCCCAGAGACATATATATATACACACACACACCACAGTCCAGGAACTGAGACTTATATATATATACACACACACACCCCAGTCCAGGCCCTGAGACTTATATATATACACACACACACCACAGTCCAGGCCCTGAGACTTATATATATACACACACACACCACAGTCCATGCCCTGAGACTTCTTTATATACACACAAACACCACAGCCCATGCCCTGAGACTTCTTTATATACACACACACACCACAGTCCAGGCCCTGATACTTATATATATACACACACACACACCACAGTCCAGGCACTGAGACTTATATATATATACACACATACACCACAGTCCAGGCCCTGAGACTTATATATATACACACACACACAACAGTCCAGGCCCTGAGACTTATATATATACACACACACACAACAGTCCAGGCCCTGAGACTTATATATATACACACTCACACCACAGTCCAGGCACTGAGACTTATATATATATACACACATACACCACAGTCCAGGAACTGAGACTTATATATATACACACACACACCACAGTCCAGACCCAGAGACTTATATATATACACACACACACCACAGTCCAGACCCAGAGACTTATATATATACACACATACACCACAGTCCAGGAACTGAGACTTATATATATACACACACACACCACAGTCCAGACCCTGAGACTTATATATAAACACACACACACACCACAGTCCAGGCCCTGAGACTTATATATATACACACATACACCACAGTCCAGGAACTGAGACTTATATATATACACACACACACCACAGTCCAGGCCCTGAGACTTATATATATACACACATACACCACAGTCCAGGAACTGAGACTTATATATATATACACACACACCACAGTCCAGGCCCTGAGACTTATATATACACACTCACACACCACAGTCCATGCCCTGAGACTTATATATATACACACACACACCACAGTCCAGGCCCTGAGACTTATATATATACACACATACACCACAGTCCAGGAACTGAGACTTATATTTATATACACACACACCACAGTCCAGGCCCTGAGACTTATATATACACACTCACACACCACAGTCCATGCCCTGAGACTTATATATATACACACACACACCACAGTCCAGGCCCTGAGACTTATATATATACACACACACACACCACAGTCCTGGCCCTGAGACTTATATATATATATCTACACACACAAAACAGTCCAGGCCCAGAGACTTATATATATACACACATACACCACAGTCCAGGAACTGAGACTTATATATATACACACACACACCACAGTCCAGGCCCTGAGACTTATATATATACACACATACACCACAGTCCAGGAACTGAGACTTATATATATATACACACACACCACAGTCCAGGCCCTGAGACTTATATATACACACTCACACACCACAGTCCATGCCCTGAGACTTATATATATACACACACACACCACAGTCCAGGCCCTGAGACTTATATATATACACACACACACCACAGTCCATGCCCTGAGACTTATATATATATATCTACACACACAAAACAGTCCAGGCCCAGAGACTTATATATATACACACACACACCACAGTCCATGCCCTGAGACTTATATATATACACACACACACACCACAGTCCAGGCCCTGAGACTTATATATATACACACACACACCACAGTCCAGGCCCTGAGACTTATATATATACACGCACACACCACAGTCCATGCCCTGAGACTTATATATATACACACACACACACCACAGTCCATGCCCTGAGACTTATATATATACACACACACACCACAGTCCAGGCCCTGAGACTTATATATATACACACACACACCACAGTCCAGGCCCTGAGACTTATATATATACACGCACACACCACAGTCCATGCCCTGAGACTTATATATATACACACACACACACCACAGTCCATGCCCTGAGACTTATATATATACACACACACACACCACAGTCCAGACCCTGAGACTTATATATATACACACACACACCACAGTCCAGGCCCTGAGACTTATATATATATACACACTCACACACCACAGTCCAGAACCTGAGACTGATATATATACACACACACACCACAGTCCAGGCCCTGAGACTTATATATATACACACTCACACACCACAGTCCAGACCCTGAGACTTATATATATACACTCACACACCACAGTCCAGACCCTGAGACTTATATATATACACACACACACACCACAGTCCATGCCCTGAGACTTATATATATACACACTCACACACCACAGTCCAGACCCTGAGACTTATATATATACACTCACACACCACAGTCCAGACCCTGAGACTTATATATATACACACACACACACCCCAGTCCAGGCCCTGAGACTTATATATATACACACTCACACACCACAGTCCAGACCCTGAGACTTATATATATACACACACACACCACAGTCCAGGCCCTGAGACTTATATATACACACTCACACACCACAGTCCAGACCCTGAGACTTATATTTATATACACACACACCACAGTCCAGGCCCTGAGACTTATATATACACACTCACACACCACAGTCCAGACCCTGAGACTTATATATATACACACACACACCCCAGTCCAGGCCCTGAGACTTATATATATACACACTCACACACCACAGTCCAGACCCTGAGACTTATATATATACACACACACACCACAGTCCAGGCCCTGAGACTTATATATACACACTCACACACCACAGTCCACACCCTGAGACTTATATATATACACACACACACCACAGTCCAGGAACTGAGACTTATATATATATACACACACACACCCCAGTCCAGGCCCTGGGACTTATATATATACACACACACACACCACAGTCCAGGAACTGAGACTTATATATATACACACACACACCACAGTCCAGGCCCTGAGACTTATATATATATACACACACACACCACAGTCCAGGCCCTGAGACTTATATATATATACATACACACACACCACAGTCCATGCCCTGAGACTTATATATATACACACTCACACACCACAGTCCAGACCCTGAGACATATATATATACACATACACACCACAGTCCAGGCCCTGAGACTTATATATATACACACTCACACACCACAGTCCAGACCCTGAGACTTATATATATACACTCACACACCACAGTCCAGACCCTGAGACTTATATATATACAGACACACACACCACAGTCCAGACCCTGAGACTTATATATATACACACACACACACCACAGTCCATGCCCTGAGACTTATATATATACACACTCACACACCACAGTCCAGACCCTGAGACTTATATATATACACACTCACACACCACAGTCCAGACCCTGAGACTTATATATATACACACACACACACCCCAGTCCAGGCCCTGAGACTTATATATATACACACTCACACACCACAGTCCAGACCCTGAGACTTATATATATACACACACACACCACAGTCCAGGCCCTGAGACTTATATATACACACTCACACACCAGAGTCCAGACCCTGAGACTTATATATATATACACACACACCACAGTCCAGGCCCTGAGACTTATATATACGCACTCACACACCACAGTCCAGACCCTGAGACTTATATATATACACACACACACCACAGTCCAGGAACTGAGACTTATATATATATACACACACACACCCCAGTCCAGGCCCTGAGACTTATATATATACACACTCACACACCACAGTCCAGACCCTGAGACTTATATATATACACACACACACCACAGTCCAGGCCCTGAGACTTATATATATATACACACACACCACAGTCCAGGCCCTGAGACTTATATATATACACACACACACACCACAGTCCAGGCCCTGAGACTTATATATATACACACACACACACCACAGTCCAGGCCCTGAGACTTATATATATACACACACACACCACAGTCCAGGCCCTGAGACTTATATATATACACACACACACCACAGTCCATGCCCTGAGACTTATATATATATATCTACACACACACCACAGTCCAGACCCTGAGACTTATATATATACACACACACACACCACAGTCCATGCCCTGAGACTTATCTATATACACACACACACCCCAGTCCAGGCCCTGAGACTTATATATATATATATACACACACCACAGTCCAGACCCTGAGACTTATATATATACACACACACACACCACAGTCCATGCCCTGAGACTTATATATATACACACACACACCACAGTCCATGCCCTGATACTTATATATATACACACACACACCACAGTCCAGGCCCTGAGACTTATATATATATACACACACACCACAGTCCAGACCCTGAGACTTATATATATACACACACACACCACAGTCCATGCCCTGAGACTTATATATACACACACACCCCACAGTCCATGCCCTGAGACTTATATATATACACACACACACACCACAGTCCAGGCCCTGAGACTTATATATATACACACACACACCACAGTCCATGCCCTGAGACTTCTTTATATACACACACACACCACAGTCCATGCCCTGAGACATCTTTATATACACACACACACCACAGTCCAGGCCCAGAGACATATATATATACACACACACACCACAGTCCAGGAACTGAGACTTATATATATATACACACACACACCCCAGTCCAGGCCCTGAGACTTATATATATACACACACACACCACAGTCCAGGCCCTGAGACTTATATATATACACACACACACCACAGTCCATGCCCTGAGACTTCTTTATATACACACAAACACCACAGCCCATGCCCTGAGACTTCTTTATATACACACACACACCACAGTCCAGGCCCTGATACTTATATATATACACACACACACACCACAGTCCAGGCACTGAGACTTATATATATACACACACATACACCACAGTCCAGGCCCTGAGACTTATATATATACACACACACACAACAGTCCAGGCCCTGAGACTTATATATATACACACACACACAACAGTCCAGGCCCTGAGACTTATATATATACACACTCACACCACAGTCCAGGCACTGAGACTTATATATATATACACACATACACCACAGTCCAGGAACTGAGACTTATATATATACACACACACACCACAGTCCAGACCCTGAGACTTATATATATACACACATACACCACAGTCCAGGAACTGAGACTTATATATATACACACACACACCACAGTCCAGGCCCTGAGACTTATATATATACACACATACACCACAGTCCAGGAACTGAGACTTATATATATATACACACACACCACAGTCCAGGCCCTGAGACTTATATATACACACTCACACACCACAGTCCATGCCCTGAGACTTATATATATACACACACACACCACAGTCCAGGCCCTGAGACTTATATATATACACACACACACCACAGTCCATGCCCTGAGACTTATATATATATATCTACACACACAAAACAGTCCAGGCCCAGAGACTTATATATATACACACACACACCACAGTCCATGCCCTGAGACTTATATATATACACACACACACCACAGTCCAGGCCCTGAGACTTATATATATACACACACACACCACAGTCCAGGCCCTGAGACTTATATATATACACGCACACACCACAGTCCATGCCCTGAGACTTATATATATACACACACACACACCACAGTCCATGCCCTGAGACTTATATATATACACACACACACCACAGTCCAGGCCCTGAGACTTATATATATACACACACACACCACAGTCCAGGCCCTGAGACTTATATATATACACGCACACACCACAGTCCATGCCCTGAGACTTATATATATACACACACACACACCACAGTCCATGCCCTGAGACTTATATATATACACACACACACACCACAGTCCAGACCCTGAGACTTATATATATACACACACACACCACAGTCCAGGCCCTGAGACTTATATATATATACACACTCACACACCACAGTCCAGAACCTGAGACTGATATATATACACACACACACCACAGTCCAGGCCCTGAGACTTATATATATACACACTCACACACCACAGTCCAGACCCTGAGACTTATATATATACACTCACACACCACAGTCCAGACCCTGAGACTTATATATATACACACACACACACCACAGTCCATGCCCTGAGACTTATATATATACACACTCACACACCACAGTCCAGACCCTGAGACTTATATATATACACTCACACACCACAGTCCAGACCCTGAGACTTATATATATACACACACACACACCCCAGTCCAGGCCCTGAGACTTATATATATACACACTCACACACCACAGTCCAGACCCTGAGACTTATATATATACACACACACACCACAGTCCAGGCCCTGAGACTTATATATACACACTCACACACCACAGTCCAGACCCTGAGACTTATATTTATATACACACACACCACAGTCCAGGCCCTGAGACTTATATATACACACTCACACACCACAGTCCAGACCCTGAGACTTATATATATACACACACACACCACAGTCCAGGAACTGAGACTTATATATATATACACACACACACCCCAGTCCAGGCCCTGAGACTTATATATATACACACTCACACACCACAGTCCAGACCCTGAGACTTATATATATACACACACACACCACAGTCCAGGCCCTGAGACTTATATATACACACTCACACACCACAGTCCACACCCTGAGACTTATATATATACACACACACACCACAGTCCAGGAACTGAGACTTATATATATATACACACACACACCCCAGTCCAGGCCCTGGGACTTATATATATACACACACACACACCACAGTCCAGGAACTGAGACTTATATATATACACACACACACCACAGTCCAGGCCCTGAGACTTATATATATATACACACACACACCACAGTCCAGGCCCTGAGACTTATATATATATACATACACACACACCACAGTCCATGCGCTGAGACTTATATATATACACACACACACCACAGTCCAGGCCCTGAGACTTATATATATACACACACACACCACAGTCCATGCCCTGAGACTTATATATATACACACACACACCACAGTCCATGCCCTGAGACTTATATATATACACACACACACCACAGTCCAGGCCCTGAGACTTATATATATACAAACACACACCACAGTCCAGGCCCTGAGACTTATATATATATATACACACACACACCACAGTCCAGGCCCTGAGACTTATATATATATACATACACACACACCACAGTCCATGCCCTGAGACTTATATATATACACACACACACCACAGTCCAGGCCCTGAGACTTATATATATACACACACACACCACAGTCCAGGCCCTGAGACTTATATATATACACACACACACACCACAGTCCAGGCCCTGAGACTTATATATATATACACACACACACCACAGTCCAGGCCCTGAGAGTTATATATATATATATACACACCACAGTCCAGACCCTGAGACTTATATATATACACACACACACACCACAGTCCAGGCCCTGAGACTTATATATATATACACACACACACCACAGTCCAGGCCCTGAGACTTACATATATATATATACACACCACAGTCCAGGCCCTGAGACTTATATATATACACACACACACACACCACAGTCCAGGCCCTGAGACTTATATATATACACACACACATCACAGTCCATGCCCTGAGACTTCTTTATATACACACACACACCACAGTCCATGCCCTGAGACATCTTTATATACACACACACACCACAGTCCAGGCCCAGAGACATATATATATACACACACACACCACAGTCCAGGAACTGAGACTTATATATATATACACACACACACCCCAGTCCAGGCCCTGAGACTTATATATATACACACACACACCACAGTCCAGGCTCTGAGACTTATATATATACACACACACACCACAGTCCATGCCCTGAGACTTCTTTATATACACACAAACACCACAGCCCATGCCCTGAGACTTCTTTATATACACACACACACCACAGTCCAGGCCCTGATACTTATATATATACACACACACACACCACAGTCCAGGCACTGAGACTTATATATATATACACACATACACCACAGTCCAGGCCCTGAGACTTATATATATACACACACACACAACAGTCCAGGCCCTGAGACTTATATATATACACACACACACAACAGTCCAGGCCCTGAGACTTATATATATACACACTCACACCACAGTCCAGGCACTGAGACTTATATATATATACACACATACACCACAGTCCAGGAACTGAGACTTATATATATACACACACACACCACAGTCCAGACCCTGAGACTTATATATATACACACATACACCACAGTCCAGGAACTGAGACTTATATATATACACACACACACCACAGTCCAGACCCTGAGACTTATATATATACACACATACACCACAGTCCAGGCCCTGAGACTTATATATATACACACATACACCACAGTCCAGGAACTGAGACTTATATATATATACACACACACCACAGTCCAGGCCCTGAGACTTATATATACACACTCACACACCACAGTCCATGCCCTGAGACTTATATATATACACACACACACCACAGTCCAGGCCCTGAGACTTATATATATACACACACACACCACAGTCCATGCCCTGAGACTTATATATATACACACACACACCACAGTCCAGGCCCTGAGACTTATATATATACACACACACACCACAGTCCAGGCCCTGAGACTTATATATATACACACACACACCACAGTCCAGGCCCTGAGACTTATATATATACACGCACACACCACAGTCCATGCCCTGAGACTTATATATATACACACACACACACCACAGTCCATGCCCTGAGACTTATATATATACACACACACACACCACAGTCCAGACCCTGAGACTTATATATATACACACACACACCACAGTCCAGGCCCTGAGACTTATATATATATACACACTCACACACCACAGTCCAGAACCTGAGACTGATATATATACACACACACACCACAGTCCAGGCCCTGAGACTTATATATATACACACTCACACACCACAGTCCAGACCCTGAGACTTATATATATACACTCACACACCACAGTCCAGACCCTGAGACTTATATATATACACACACACACACCACAGTCCATGCCCTGAGACTTATATATATACACACTCACACACCACAGTCCAGACCCTGAGACTTATATATATACACTCACACACCACAGTCCAGACCCTGAGACTTATATATATACACACACACACACCCCAGTCCAGGCCCTGAGACTTATATATATACACACTCACACACCACAGTCCAGACCCTGAGACTTATATATATACACACACACACCACAGTCCAGGCCCTGAGACTTATATATACACACTCACACACCACAGTCCAGACCCTGAGACTTATATTTATATACACACACACCACAGTCCAGGCCCTGAGACTTATATATATACACACACACACCACAGTCCAGGCCCTGAGACTTATATATATATACACTCACACACCACAGTCCAGACCCTGAGACTTATATATATACACACACACACCACAGTCCAGGCCCTGAGACTTATATATACACACTCACACACCACAGTCCACACCCTGAGACTTATATATATACACACACACACCACAGTCCAGGCCCTGAGACTTATATATATATACACACACACACCAAAGTCCAGGCCCTGAGACTTATATATATATACATACACACACACCACAGTCCATGCCCTGAGACTTATATATATACACACACACACCACAGTCCAGGCCCTGAGACTTATATATATACACACACACACCACAGTCCATGCCCTGAGACTTATATATATACACACACACACCACAGTCCATGCCCTGAGACTTATATATATACACACACACACCACAGTCCAGGCCCTGAGACTTATATATATACAAACACAGACCACAGTCCAGGCCCTGAGACTTATATATATATACACACACACACCACAGTCCAGGCCCTGAGACTTATATATATATACATACACACACACCACAGTCCATGCCCTGAGACTTATATATATACACACACACACCACAGTCCAGGCCCTGAGACTTATATATATACACACACACACCACAGTCCAGGCCCTGAGACTTATATATATACACACACACACACCACAGTCCAGGCCCTGAGACTTATATATATATACACACACACACCACAGTCCAGGCCCTGAGAGTTATATATATATATATACACACCACAGTCCAGACCCTGAGACTTATATATATACACACACACACACCACAGTCCAGGCCCTGAGACTTATATATATATACACACACACACCACAGTCCAGGCCCTGAGACTTACATATATATATATACACACCACAGTCCAGGCCCAGAGACTTATATATATACACACACACACCACAGTCCAGGCCCTGAGACTGATATATATATATACACACACACACCCCAGTCCAGGCCCTGAGACTTATATATATACACACACACCACAGTCCAGGCCCTGAGACTTATATATATACACACACACACCACAGTCCAGGCCCTGAGACTTATATATATACACACACACACACACCACAGTCCAGGCCCTGAGACTTATATATATATACACACACACACCACAGTCCAGGCCCTGAGACTTATATATAAACACACACACACACCACAGTCCAGGCCCTGAGACTTATATATACACACACACACCACAGTCCAGGCCCTGAGACTTATATATATACACACACACACCACAGTCCAGGCCCTGAGACTTATATATATACACACACACACCACAGTCCAGGCCCAGAGACTTATATATATACACACACACACCACAGTCCAGGCCCAGAGACTTATATATATACACACACACACCACAGTCCAGACCCTGAGACTTATATATATACACACACACACCACAGTCCAGGCCCAGAGACTTATATATATACACACACACACCACAGTCCAGGCCCAGAGACTTATATATAAACACACACACACCACAGTCCAGATCCTGAGACTTATATATATACACACACACACCACAGTCCATGCCCTGAGACTTATATATATACACACTCACACCACAGTCCAGACCCTGAGACTTATATATATACACACAGACACACCACAGTCCAGGCCCTGAGACTTATATATACACACACACACAACACAGTCCATGCCCTGAGACTTATATATATACACACACACACCACAGTCCAGCCCCTGAGACTTATATATATACACACACACACCACAGTCCAGGCCCTGAGACTTATATATATACACACACACACCACAGTCCAGGCCCTGAGACTTATATATATACACACACACACCACAGTCCAGGCCCAGAGACTTATATATATACAGACACACACCACAGTCCAGGCCCTGAGACTTATATATATACACACACACCACAGTCCATGCCCTGAGACTTATATATATGTACACACACACACCACAGTCCATGCCCTGAGACTCATATATATACACACACACACCACAGTCCATGCCCTGAGACTTATATATATACACACACACACACCACAGTCCAGGCCCAGAGACTTATATATATACACACACACACCACAGTCCAGACCCTGAGACTTATATATATACACACAGACACACCACAGTCCAGGCCCTGAGACTTATACATATACACACACTCACACCACAGTCCATGCCCTGAGACTTATATATATACACACACACACCACAGTCCAGGCCCTGAGACTTATATATATACACACACACCACAGTCCAGGCCCAGAGACTTATATATATACACACACACTCACCACAGTCCAGGCCCTGATACTTCTATATACACACACACACACCACAGTCCATGCCCTGAGACTTATATATATACACACACACACCACAGTCCAGGCCCTGAGACTTA
The DNA here is from genome assembly GCF_036365525.1 of Heterodontus francisci. NCBI lineage: Eukaryota > Metazoa > Chordata > Chondrichthyes > Heterodontiformes > Heterodontidae > Heterodontus > Heterodontus francisci. Next base: position 128,343 of record NW_027141737.1, read on the forward strand.
TATATATACACACACACACCACAGTCCAGGCCCAGAGACTTATATATATACACACACACACCACAGTCCAGACCCTGAGACTTATATATATACACACACACACCACAGTCCAGACCCTGAGACTTATATATCTACACACACACACCACAGTCCAGGCCCAGAGACATATATATATACACACACACCACAGTCCATGCCCTGAGACTTATATATATACACACACACACACCACAGTCCAGGCCCTGAGACTTATATATATATACACACACCACAGTCCAGGCACTGAGACTTATATATATACACACACACACACCACAGTCCAGGCCCTGAGACTTATATATATACACACACACACCACAGTCCAGGCCCAGAGACTTATATATATATACACAGACACCACAGTCCAGACCCTGAGACTTATATATATACATACACACACACACCACAGTCCAGGCCCTGAGACTTTTTTATATACACACACACACACCACAGTCCAGGCCCTGAGACTTATATATATACACACACACACCACAGTCCAGGCCCAGAGACTTATATATATATACACACACACACCACAGTCCTGGCCCTGAGACTTATATATATACACACACACACCACAGTCCAGGCCCTGAGACTTATATATATATACACACACACACCACAGTCCAGGCCCTGAGACTTATATATATACACACACACACCACAGTCCAGGCCCTGAGACTTATATATATACACACACACACCACAGTCCATGCCCTGAGACTTATATATATACACACACACACACCACAGTCCATGCCCTGAGACTTATATATATACACACACAAACCACAGTCCATGCCCTGAGACTTATATATATACACACACACACCACAGTCCAGGCACTGAGACTTATATATATACACACACTCACCACAGTCCAGGCCCTGAGACTTATATATATACACACACACACCACAGTCCAGGCCCTGAGACTTATATATATACACACACACACCACAGTCCAGGCCCTGAGACTTATATATATACACACACACACCACAGTCCAGGCCCAGAGACTTATATATATATACACACACACACCACAGTCCAGGCCCTGAGACTTATATATATACACACACACACCACAGTCCAGGCCCTGAGACTTATATATATATACACACACACACACCACAGTCCATGCCCTGAGACTTATATATATACACACACACACACCACAGTCCATGCCCTGAGACTTATATATATACACACACACACCACAGTCCAGGCCCTGAGACTTATATATATACACACACACACACCACAGTCCATGCCCTGAGACTTATATATATATACACACACACACCACAGTCCAGGCACTGAGACTTATATATATACACACACTCACCACAGTCCAGGCCCTGAGACTTATATATATACACACACACACCACAGTCCAGGCACTGAGACTTATATATATATACACACACACACACCACAGTCCATGCCCTGAGACTTATATATATATATACACACACCACAGTCCAGGCCCTGAGACATATATATATACACAGACACACCACAGTCCAGGCCCAGAGACTTATATATATATACACACACATACACCACAGTCCAGGCCCTGAGACTTATATATACACACACACACACCACAGTCCAGG